>NC_048307.1:1973676-2047150 GCF_013100865.1 Trachemys scripta elegans | reverse complement strand
CCGGGAGGCGCTGGGACCGGGGCCGGGGGGCGCGGAGCGGGGGGCGCTGGGGCCGGGGCCGGGAGGCGCGGAGCGGGGGGCGCCGGGGGAGGCTGCGGAGCGGGTGGGACCGGGGGAGGCTGCGGAGCGGGTGGGGCGAGGGAGGGGGGAGCGCAGCGGCGGGCGCCGGGATATGGGGCCGGGGGGGGGGGAACGGGACACTCGTCTTCATTTATTTCCGTGGCCTCGGAGAGCCCCTTGCCGGGCAGGGACGGGGCCAGCTGGGCGATGCGCCCCGTTGGCCGGGCCGTCCTGGAGGGTAGCTCCCGTCCCGGCCTGCCTCCGAGTCCCGCCCTGGGCTGGGCTGCCCGGCGGGTGCCCTCGGGCTGCGCCGCTGTTGGTTTCAGCGAACACGTCTCTGCTGCCGCTGGGTCTGACTCCTGGGTGTAACCTGGTGAAAAGCATTTGAGCGTCTCTAGCTAGTGCTTCCGAGGGGCTGCCCGACCCGACCGAAACTGTGGCTGTGGTCAGGGGGAGAGGCGTGTTCCTCTGCTCCCCAGCTCCGCTACCGCCGGTGCCTGGCTCGCCTCCCCCAGACCCAGGGCTGTGCATGGGTAGTTTATTAGTCTCACGCTAAGCAAGCCCTGTCAAAGTTTAAAGAAGAACGGCTCTTGGGTTTCTGTGGGAGAAAAGGCATCCGACACTTGCCCAGAATGGCGCTGGTCATGTGTTTGGGGTTTAATCTCCTGCCCTTGGTCCGGTGTTCCACTGTGTGGGAGGTTTGATCTCCTGCGTTCATGTGTCGTTATTGTCTGGCCATAATTCAGAGTCAGGTGTAGCATACTGCTTATCTCTTGCCTTCTATTGATTTTTAGGTTAACACGGTTAAGCACAGTTTTTCCTCTTCCCTTTTTAATGGAAGAGACACTTACTATTTTTTGTGGTTTAACAAAAGGTTTTAAGGGAGTGTGAGGAAAAATAGATTGGTGTCTGTATGTTTTGCTCCATCCCTGTTCTCCCTCTATCCCGAGATAAAAACCTATGGATACCTGTATTCAGAGATCATTGCTAACCTCTCCCCCATGAGGAACCAACACATGGAGATCAGTGTCTCTTTTAAATCCACCCCAATTATATTTGTTCTACTCTTCTGTTGACATGGTAACCAACATCCCTTTCTGTTCCAGAGAATTGGAAGCTAAAGCTACCAAAGAAGTTGAAAGAAAACTAAGCAGGTAAGACATGCGTTTGAATTTATTTCTCTGATTCCAGGACAGGGTGGGCCTAGAGTTTGTGTAGCTATTTTTTTCCTCTTCATGGAAACGATCTCTGACTTTATCTGGAGTCTTAATTTCATGTTAGTTGCTAGAAAAATTGTTGAATTAAAAGTGTAGCTCTCTTATAGATAGTGAAATCTTTCCATTGTTTCATTTGAAAATAATGTTTGCAAAGGTAAACTTCAGTGAAATCTACTCTGCTGCAAATGCCTGATTATAATAATCATATGCAGCGTTGTAGCCATTCTGATCTGAGGATATTAGAAAGACGAGGTGGGTGAGATAATATCTTTTATTGGACCAACTTCTGTTGGTGAGAGAGACAAGCTTTAGACCTTACCCAGAGCTCTTCTGTGTGAAGTTGGTCCAGTAAAGATATTAAATTATCCACATTGTGTCTGACTATAAACCTGTGACTTTCAAGATAATTAACTATGTAATAATTACATATTGAATTTTATAGTAAAATCCGTATCAATGCAAAATGTGTCCCCTTGCAAGATTTTTTTTGTACTGCTTCAGATCACTTGTTTAATGTATGTATCTTATGACAAAACAAACTTTGTATCTGTGAATAATGTAAGCACTATACCTAGATGTACAGACACTCTTTTCTTAACCTATGTATTATATAATTTTAACATTAGTGTTAATAAAAAAAAATATCTTTCTCTTCCACTTTAAGTTGTTGCCACTAGGAGTGCACAAATGAATGCAGGATTTTTTTTTCAATCCTGTGCAGTGAAGTGGCTTTTTGTTGTCAAGGAACTAGCCTTGCTCTTGAATTTAGAATAAACTGCATCTTACTAGGTAATTATTGGTTCCTTGTGTTCTTCATATGAAAGAGTGAAGGCATTGAATCTGCCATTAGTAAGTGATTTGTGTGTCCTAATGTGTTGGGAAGCCTGAGGAATGGGAATTCCAATACCAGCTACTTAGTTTATAGAAATATGAAGTATATACAAGTATCATATATTTCACTTCTGTGTTCAAGATGTTATTTCTTGCATATGTCTTATTCTGGCATGATGATATTCTTGCAGAGTCTTAGAATGTTCTCTGTACTTCATTTTTATCTTCTATGTTTTTTCTCTTTCTGTCCCCTGTAGATTCAATTAGACCCAAAAGAGGCTTTTGCTAGGCAAGGCTGAATGTTTTAAAATTCAGCCAAAACCTGAGTGCAACCTGCTGGAATGAAGTGTTAATTTCTTATGCTTTGTTGTTTACTCATGTTGTTCACTTTCAAGTTTCAGTTTGCTTTTTATAACAACATTGTGAAAGCTGAAGAGCTTTCTAATTCCTTGGTACACCTCATCTCTGTAACGTGTGTTCAGGAGCTGGCATTTTGCAGTTCTTGTTAAATAGTACTGTGTTGAGTGGGAGAAACTGTACCTTAGCTTCCAATTTATATTCTGTAAAAGCCTTAAGATAAAACTAGCATAGAATTCTTATATTTCAGGGTCATTGTCAAATGGAGCCCACTTGACGGGAATGATTCTAAAGTTATAGAACTACATAAATTGTGTTTTTTTGTTAAGTAAAGTTTAATGTTGCATGATAGCCATAGTGTGAGAGTGTAGAATACAATTGTCTGACAACACTGGGACGGCTTTAAGCATTTAAGACATTCTAAAGTGGATTTTCAAGTTGGTATTTAAATATCAGTTGTCTTCAGTGGACGCTTTTAATGTTACTCATCAAATCTGTACTTCAATCTTGAAGGGCGTTTCATCACACACACTACATAGCCTGGATACAAATTTAGTATATGACACATTTTAACTTTACTTAGTAGGTCACACAATCACTTCTGTGTTTTGCTATGCAAGGTTATTTGTCAAGAGGACTATTTCTTAGCAAAACATTCTTGAATTTCATTATGTAAGATTTGAGTGAACACGCTAAGGTCCAGTCCATACTAGAAAAGGTAGATACAGCTTCTGGCAAAAATGTGCTTTTGCTGGCATAGCTTATAACAGTTCCCCAAACAAAATAAGTTGTATTGGCATAATGGTGTCAACACAAAAGCTTTTATCAGTCTAAAAATGACACAAAAATCACTCCCCTATCTAGAGTTATAATATTGGGAAAAGATTCTTGTTCAGACCTGGCCTTAGTAAAAGATGTTTAATGAATTGACTCCATAGTATGTTTGAGTCCTGTTATTAATTTAAATGGCTGCCAAATACGATTACTTAAGAATCACAATGAAGTGGTAGGCTTCAACATGAACTAATAGTAAACAAGTTTTAGTTAAAAACAGCCAATTGACATGTATTATATTGCTACTTATTAGATGTATTTTACTACCTTTAGTTGATCATTACATAATTCTAGCAAGTCTCACTCTGAGATACGAGGGTCTGGGTACCAGGGAATGTACGATGCTTTTATTGTTAGAGTTCATTTTAGATCCTTATGTAACCTGATCTTATCTCTCTCCATTTTCTTAAAACTTTATGTGGGAGCCTTTGTTTTCTGATTGTTGCTCAGTCCTCAGCAGTGTTTGAATTAAATTCCCTTATGGTTATTCACAATTTTTAACTTTCAATCTTCTTCTTTCTTGGGCTTTGGTAAATCAGTGAAACCTTCAGTCCCCTTCTCCCACCAGTCTGTTTTTGGCCAACACACAGTAAATTAAGTATCAGAGGGGTAGCCGTGTTAGTCTGAATCTGTAAAAAGCAACAGAGGGTCCTGTGGCACCTTTGAGACTAACAGAAGTATTGGGAGCATAAGCTTTCGTGGGTAAGAACCTCACTTCTTCAAATGCATCTTACCCACGAAAGCTTATGCTCCCAATACTTCTGTTAGTCTCAAAGGTGCCACAGGACCCTCTGTTGCTTTTTAGTAAATTAAGTGATACTAATAAATGAATACTTGAGATATATTTGTTTTAAAAGCGAACATTCTATCTACTGTGAGAGCTTCACTTGGTAATGAGGGTCTCTGATCTCTGACCTCATTTTGAAGGTATTTTTAGTAAGTTTTCGGTACGGGGAAAGTAATGTGGCTTATAAGGGTTTGTAAGATTGTAGCAGGAATTGCTGAGAGTGACTGTGCAAAAAAAAAAAAGAAAAGAGGAGGATAAAAAACCTGAATGAAATGAAGAGGAGGAGAGGTGCCAAGGCTAGAATCTGTGTAGGTAAGAGACTGGAGTTGCTGCTGCTTGTCTCTTCCTGCACCCCGAAGATGCAGGGGGTGGCCAGAAGGGAGGATAAGTGAGGTGGTAAATGTTTCATAGTAGGAGCTGGGAGAGGAGTATTGAGTACTGCATAGAGAGGAATGAAAAGCGATCCAAAAAGAAAATCATAATTGTTAGATGTCACTCCCATCTGCTTTAAAAATCTCAACATTTCAATAACTGCTATTCTGTTGTCAACAGTTGTCAGCTTTTTAACACAAATTAGGCCATTTCATTTTCTTGCTAAGTAATGCCATTCAGCAAACACCTCACATTATTGTGATGTTTGTCCCTATTGGCAAAGCCTCTCTACGTTTAAAAGCCAGCTGTTTAAAAAATTCTTATGTAAAAGTTTCTTATTGGCTGGAATCAAGTTAAAAATACCAAACCTACATTTTTGGAATGGAATGTTCGGAATGGATGCCTGCCCTCTCCGTTTCAGGATTTGCTCCTTTATGCTATATCTGACTGTCCTCCAGATTAGCCTATGAACTTTAGTCCTCCATTTTAAAGACAGAGTATCTGTTTTAAAACATGGAGCTAATTAGAAGTGCAGTGCCTCTCAACCACAGGTGCATTTGTTTGTTACTCAGTCTCCATTCTTTTGATATTTTGTCTGTGCAGGCCCCCGTCCTGCAAGCATTTATGCACATGCTTAACTTTAAGCACATGAGCAGTCATGTTCAAGTCAATGACCCTGCTTTGACAAAAATGATGTGGTTTTTCAGTCATGTTAGCTTAACATGATAGGAGAGTCCTCTTAACTCTGGCAGGCTAACACAGAGATAAAAGATATTGGCCTGTGTTTTAACAAGCATTAAGAGAGCTTTCCAGCCATTTGACCGAGCTTGTGAAGAAGGCATTATGCTCAGCTTGATGGCATTTCTCTTATCTGAAATGTGATAACTTTTGAAAGCTGCATCTGATCAATTCCAAAATTTCAGGGAATGGTCTTGGCATCAATGGCTAGAACCCTGTTAATTTAGGAAGAAACGAGGAACACATGGAGCACTTGCCATCTGTTTAGCACTACTACAGCTTCAAGCACCTCTGCAATTGTCAATAGATCAAACAACTGGTTGGCACCCGTTAACCTATTCCAGCAGAATATTCCATCTCATACCTGCCCATCCCGACAATTTAACACGTTGACTGATTTATCTCCCAGACAGATGATGATGATGGGTGGGGAATGGGGAGCTGCACACAGTCTCTAGTATCAGGGGGGCAGGAATGGGAGTGCACAGAGCTACTGCTGAGGGGGGGGAAATTGGGGAACCCTGTCATGGGAGGATGTGGAAATGGAGGATCCCTATGGCAGGGAGACACTGTGGAGAGTTGCAAGGAGCCTCAGAAATAAAGGTGGATGAGAAGGTGGCATGCAGGGACTTTGTGGGGTGGAATGGAGGAATTCAAGGAGCCTCTGACATGTGAAAACAAGGCTCAAATAAGCTACAAAGTGTGTGAGCCGCTAGTGTTAAATTAAGTAGGTAGAACTAACATGATGGACAAAGAAGGTGTGATTTTTTTTTTTTTTTTTAAATCAACACAGCCCATCAATGTGACTTTTAACAGTCCTAAAGTTAAATACAATAACTAAAGTTAAGTGCATAAATGTTTATAAGATGGGAACTTAAATTATAAGCTGTCAGGCATTGATATTGCTTTACAGGCAGGATAACAGTACATTTTTGCTGATGGAAGTTTATTGAAACTTTCTGCATGCTGCTGGTCCAGCCTGACTGATAACCGTCACTTAGGGAATCAAAATTTGGACTGTCATAAGTAGTTGTTGGTTTTTTTTAAATGTCGAGTTAAGGATCTCAATTCACAATCTGCACAACCTCTTCAAAATGTTTAGTCTTGGGACTAAACGCCACACATTAGCATTCCATCATATCAGCTGTAGTTCATGTTTTGAATTACTCTGATTAGCATATCAATTTGCTACACATTTTATTGTTTTGTATGGGGTTGTTAAACATCACGCATTATTCAATGCGTTCAACACTGACTGCTATATTGTTGAACAGGTAATGTGCAACAGAACATCATGCAACAGCTGTGTATTGTTAATTGGAATACTATGTCCCTAAAAACTAGAATGGAGGAGTTTAATCTTTGTAAAAATCAGAAAACTGTTAAGGAGTGAGTGCTCATGTAAATAAATGGTTAATTTGAAATCAGTAGGGTGGTGGACACTATATATGTCAGATATTCAAGGAACCTTACAATTCTTCTAACTTAAGAAATCACCCTGGACTCTGTTTGGGAAGTGATGTTTTATTTCCCAAGTCATCTTCTGGAACTGAGAATGCGGATTAAATGGCTTGAAATAAATCGGCAGTATTTTTAGCTAGAAACAAGAATTTTATTCTTGGAAACAAAAACAAAACAAAAAAGCAAAATTACAGCAGGCAATTCACAAAGCACTCATCCTTCTATCTGTGTTTCCATTCCAAAGATCGCAGTTGGAAAAACTTCTGGTCTACACTAGTTGCAACCCTATCCTGGTTCTGGGAGGGTGGGTGTTTTTTATCCAAATCAGTTATCCCAACAGACTTGGTCCAAAGCTATTGTACTAAATCCCCACTCTGAGCCTTAAGGTCTGTCTACAAAGCAATGAGAAACCTGCAATAGTGAGTCTCAGAGCCCAGGTCTGCTGACTCGGGCTCACAGGACTCAGGCTGCGGGGTTGAAAATAGCAGTGTAGACGTTCTGGCTCGGGCTAGAATCCAGACTCTGAAACCCCATGATCGGGGAGGTCTCGGAGCCTGGGCTTTAGCCCAAGCCAGAACATCTACATTGCTGTTTTTAGTCTTGCAGCCCGAGTCCTGTGATACAAAGTCATTTGATTCAAGCTCTGAGACTCGTTGCCCCACGTCTTTTATTGCAGTGTCGTCATACTTTTAGATTCTAGCAAATAAGAGCAACCAACCATGGTTTTCTCATCCACTTTAGAGAAAACAAATGAAAGGGGGCTGACCAAAAAAAGGAATAACCTTGGCAATGAGGTGACTGGTTAGCTATTTCTGTTCCTTAAAAAAAGTCCTCATGATACCATGGTTTCCATTTGGCAGCTTGAGAAGGATATGAAGGAGTAAAGGGAACCTCCCACTTGTCCTGTTCCAGGAGCTTCACTTTTACAACCCTCACAGGCAAAATGATTAACATGGCTACAATGAGCATGGTTGTTCTCAGGCCACAAGTAAATGTCTAAATGTCCCTGGAAAGTAACTCTTGTACTCTTACTAAACTAGCGAAGGAAAAATGTATCCCTTCACGTGGACTTAGACAGGAGATGCAGTATTCTCTTTTTTGGCTCTGCTGCAGTAAAATCATAGTATTCTACAGAGAGAATGGTTTGACACTGAACTGGGGTTCACGAGAGTTGGGTTCAGTTCCTGAATCTCCTACAGATTTTTCTGTCTGACCATGGACTAGTGAATTAATCTCTCGGTGCCTCAGTTCTTTATCTGTTAAATGGGGGTATCAGTCCATTATTCACACAAGCAGTCTGTCTTGTCTATTTGGATGTAAACTCTTTAAGGCAGGGACAGTATTTTGTAGAGCCACTAACACAACGGGGCACCAGGTGCTGTTGTAAGACTAATATGCCAGAACTCTGGCACACTCATGCTGATGTTGCTAGTGTTTATGGAGCACATAGAGATGAATTCTGCATCTGAGAAATGGGAAAGAATGGTGTTTGCCAAATGGACAGCTTTGATAGGGAAAATAATTCAATTTTCAAGTTTCTGAGGCGTTATTACACAGTATTGAGAATTTAAAGCAAAATCAAAACTAAGTAGTTAATCCTTATTTACAGGATTCTTAACATCTGCATTGAAATGATATTTATAGGTTTCATGATTAGCTATAGTTGCTGTCCTACAACTAACTTTCTTACCAAACCTTTGACTTTATTTACATTTATATATACACACACGCACACACAAAGATTGTCACTTATTTACAGTATCTTATGAGTGAGTGTTTTAACTCTTCACCTGATATGCAAAATTGCAGTTCTTTGAATTGTCAAAGACTCTTTCAATTTAGCACCAAAGCTTTGGTGTGTGGTGTTTTTTTTTTTTTTTTTAAATCTAGTGTGACTGTGTTCCATGTGGTTCTTTGGGTTTTTGATTGGGATGTTTTTCTTTTGTGGGTGTTGAAATAAGCTGTTTTTAAGCAAAGTTTACTAAGTTTCTTTTAGTTATGAATACGTTTTACATGTTGTAGGAAAGATGATCACTTTTGAGCAGAGTGATTGAGAGTGGCGTTTTTGTTGCTGAAAGATAAGATTACACTGTGTCTCAGAAGTTTTTATAATGGAATATTCCCCCCCCCCCCACACACACACACACACACATTGAAACTCTAGGTAAATATAGGAGAAATATCCAGAATATAAGGTTTAAATAATTTAAGTGATTTGACATCAAAAATTCCAAATTTCTGGTTGGATGTAGGTTTTATGTATATGCTAAATGTCTGTTACACAAACGATTACCCTTTAAGTGGATGTAAATTCCAAGACCCTTTAATGTAAAAGTGCAGTGCACTTAAAAATAGTACTTATGCCTGAAAATGTCTCATCTACTGTCATGAGATATACCTCAGATTATTATAACTGAAAAAAATGATCTGACAGAACGGCAGATCATTGCGAAAAGGTGTCTGTGACCTATGAATAGTATTAATGGCACTTGTTGGCATATTTTGAACCCAAAATATAGCAATGCCTTTGGTGTCTGGTCACAGTCTAGAATGAGCTGTTAGTTCAACAGATGGTGTTAGCCCCCAATTAATCAAATATCTCACTTCCATAGAACTACACAGGTTTTTCAGAGAGCTGCAATTAGACTGGCTTGTAGAATAGGTCAGTACAAATTTACTTCGTATTTTTAAAGTTCTGGACAAAATATTAATGATGTTAAGTAAACGATCAATAGCGTTAACTTTCTGCTAAACTAATTTAATATTGGCTGTTTTGACAAAAAGGCAAATTATTTGTAAACTAGAAAACCATCTACAGAAAGAAGCTAGAGCACAAAACAATGTGCAATTTAAACTGAAAATTCATACAATAGAATATCAGCGTTACGGACACCTCTGGAATGGAGGTTGTCCGTAACTCTGAACAAGAGATTACGGACTTCAGCCACTGGGGCAGGGGGTTGGGGCTGCAGCCACAGGATGTGGGAGATAAGTGTGTGTGTGTGTGTGGGGGGGTAGTTGGGGCTTCTGATCCTTGGGGCATGAGGGCTGCAGGCGGGGGGCTCAGGATTTCTGCCCCATGGGAGCAACAGGTTTCAGGGCTTTAGGTCAGGGAGAATCACTGGGGCTCGAGGCTCCGTTTGGCCCCGTTCTCAGTTTCGGGGAGGGGAGGGGGGTGCGACGCCAGGGCTCAGAGTTTTAACTATGAGGGGGAGAGCTGGGGCTGAAACTGGTTCTCCCCTTGTAGCTCAAGCCCTAGTGCCTCCCACAGGGCTGAAGTTGACAATGGAGCCACAGGGCTGAAGCGCTGAGTTCCAGCGCCCTCAACAGAGCTGAAGCCAACAGTGGAGCCGCGAGTCTGAAGCACGGAGCTCCGGCACCCCCAGCAGGGCTGAAGCTGGGAGTGGAGCTGCGGGGCTGAAGCTCCAAGCCCCAGCATTCCCCCTGGTCTAAAGCCCAGCACCCCCAGTGCTCCCGAGGGTCAGAAATCCCGAGGCTCTTCTTCCCCCTCCCTCCTGCCCGGAGCACTCACCACCACCGCCCAGAGCTGCAGCCCCAACCCCCGTGGCTGAAGCCCCGAACTGCTGTGCCCCCGTGCAGGGCTGAAGCCCTGAGCCCCCCGTTCTTCCCCCACTCTCGGTCTAAAGCCTTGGGCCCTGGTGCTCCTGAGAGTCAGAAGCCCCCCATACCCCCCAACCGCTGTGGCTGGATCCCTGAGCCTGAGGACTAAAGCCCCAAGGCAGTACAGTATTTGCTGTTGGAGGGGGAGGGTGTGGTTTTTCTGCGCTGCTGCCTGATACGTTACTTCCGGTTCCACGGCGAGTCCGGTTGACCAGTAAGTCAACTCTAGTGTTTGTGTCTTTGAGGTTCTACTGTACTGCGTTTTAGGTTATGCTTCAGAATAAGCTTTTTAGTAGCAGTATATCCAGTGCCTTATGTACTGACATGTGTAGACTGATGCATATCCTGTCAGGGTATTGGACTGATAAATATCTTCTTACCCTAGGAAATCTAGTTAATACATGGCCAGTTGAGTGGCTGGTAGCTAGTTGTCATCTCTTCTTCTCTCACTCCCAATCCCAAAATTTCCCCTCATTTGGGACTAGTGGGACAGTTTTACATTTAATATGTTTGCTTGCAGAAGGACATAATAATGAGAACACGATAATCAGAGGTATACGTTTGTAGCATTTTGAAGTAGTTCACAATGAACCTAATAAAACATGTTGGTAGAATTCCATCACAGGTAGAAGACTTCTAAAAACATCTGCTGGTGATGTGTTAGTAAAGAATCTTTTAAAATGAACTAGCACCACCTTGTGGGATTGTTGTGACTTTACTTTAGACTTGGCAGTGCTCTTTCTTCAGTCATCTGCTTCACTTGCAAGCTCCTAATTTGAACATATTTTGAACACGGAGGTAATGCTAACAACTTCAAGATATACGTGTGTGGTTCTTTCTCAGATGAAATTATAATGTTTTTTTCTATTTAGCATAACCCTTTAGAAGCTTGAAACTGAACTTTCTTAATGCATTTGTCTATCACACATGCAAAGTAATTTGTTACAGAGTTAGAGTGATGGGTAACTAATGCTATTAGTAAAATGGTGACTCATTTGTTATGAAAAGGGAAAAAAACTCAAACTGAAGGAGATAAGGACAAATTTTGGCTCGCCAGCCAGCCTTCATAGTATCCTTTTAAAAATAATCTCTTAAGTGAGTTCACATGTATTAATGTATTGCCCATTAGAATAGTGACCATTGGTCCCTAGAAAGCTGCTAGTTCTCACATCAGTATTAAAATCAGCAGGGTGTAAGAAGTGTACTTTTTTTCAGTATTTCACTGCAAGTTAAATATACACACGCAATCTATTAGTGCAGTTGTATGGCTGAGATTTTAATGATACAAAATTCAGAGGCAAGTTTCATCAATAACTATTAATGTCTGACTGCATGATTAAAAATTCAAGCTTTGTATTGCATAACATCTCCTTTTTTATATAATAACCGCACTTAGAGCGTCAGGAACATTAACTAGTGAATCCTCATTACATTTCTGAGGATCGTAGGTAAATATTCCTGTTTTACAGATGGAAAACTAGAATACAGAAGCTAAAGAGACACTGTCAAGTTAATTTAGCCCTATAGTTTTTTACGAAATCTAACCTAGTCTTTATGGACCCGAGATTGATACAAATATTTTCATGACCTAATATATATATATTTTTTAAATCAAATGTTGATCAGATATACGCATTCTCCTGAATGTTTGCAGCCCAGAAATTACGGCATTTTTCTGGTGTGTGACCCAGAAAATGAATGTGATTAAACAAAAACTAAAACTGGAGTCATCTGTTTTCATTGTCCAAAATTACCCATTCTTTTTAGGGGACAGATCTGAGGAATTGCCCCAGATTGAGGTGTCAGTAGAGGAGGTTTGGGAATAAGTTGAAAAATTAAACAGTAATAAGTCACCAGAACAAGATGGTATTCACCCAAAAGTTCTGAAGGAACTTGAATATGGAATAGTAGAACTATTAACTATAGTATGTAACCTATTGCTTAAATCAGCCTCTGTACCAGATGACTGAAGGATAGCTAATGTAATCCCCCTCCCTTTTTTTTTTTTTATTAAAGGCTCCAGAGGCAATCCTGCCAGTTGGAGATCGATAAGCCTAACTTAACTACTAAGCAGATTGGTTAGAATTATAGTAAAGAACAGAATTATCAGACACATAGATGGACATGATTTGTTGGGGAAGAGTCAACACAGCTTTTGTAAAGGGACATCATGCCTCTCCAATCTATTAGAATTCTTTGAGGGAGTTAGGAAGCATGCTGCAAGGGTGATCCAGTGGATATTAGTGTACTTGGACTTTCAGAAAGCCTTTGGAAAGTTCCCTCACCAAAGACTCTTAAGCAGAGTAAGCAGTCATGGGATAAGAGGGAAGATCCCCTCATAGATTAGTAACTGGTTAAAAGATAGGAAACAAAGGGTAGGAATAAGTGGTCAGTTTTCAGAATGGAGAGAGGTAAATAGCCATGTCTCCCAAGGATCTGTACTGGGATCAGTGCTGTTCAACGTATTCAGAAATTATCTAGAAAAAGGGGTAAACAAGCGACAAAATTTGCAGATGATACAAAATTACTCAAGATTGTAACTCTTCACAGCTTTGAACTGAACTAAGGGATCTCACAAAATTGGGTGACTGGGCAACAAAATGGTAGATGAAATTCAGTGTTGATAAATTCAAACTAATGCCTATTGGGAAACATTATCCCAGCTATACTTACAAAATGATGAGTTCTAAATTAGCTGTTATCACTCAAGAAAGAGATCTTGGGGTCATCATGGATAGTTCTCTGAAAACATCCACTCAATGGGCAGTGGCAATCAGAAAAGCTAAAAGGGTTAAGGACCATTAGGAAAAGGGTAGATATTAAGACAGAAAATATCATTGTGCCACTAGATAAATCCATGGTTTGCCCACAACTTGAATAATGCATGTAGTTCTAGTCATCCCCACTCAAAAAAAAAAAAAAAAAAAAGATATATTAGAATTGGAAAAGGTACAAAGAAAGTTAATGAAAATGAAGAGGGAAAGATTCAGCTTAGAAAAAAGATGACTAAGAGGAGAGATGATAGAGGTCAGTAAAATCATGAATAATGTGGGGAGAAAGTGAATAGGGAAATATTATTTATTCCTTCACATAACACAAGAACCAGGGTCACCCAATAAAATTAATAGGCAGCAGGTTTAAAACAAACATAAGGAAGTACTTCCTCACACAACCACAGTCAGCCTGTGAAACTTGTCAGGATGTTGTGAAGGCTTAAAGTATAACTGGGTTCAGAATAGAATTAGGTAAATTCATAGAGGACAGGTCAGTCAATGGCTATTAGCTAACTGAGATGGTCAGGGATGCAACCCCATGCTCTGGGTGTGCCTAAGTCTCTGACAAAAACTGGGACTGAGCAACAGAATGGATTACTTAATAATTCCATCTAAAGCATCTCGCTCCGGCCACTGTTGGAAAACAGAATATTGGGCTAGATGGACCGTTGGTTGACCCACTATGGCCGTTCTTAACGAAGGGCAAAAGTTAAAGAACATTAATTGTGAGAAGTAAAGATCCTTTCAGTTGCAGTGGCCTATAGTGTTGGTGGTAACACAGGTAAAAAGGACACTTGTTTTCAGAAAATGGTTTTTAATTTGATATCATTCTTTTCAGTTACTTACCAAAGATAATACAATGAGTAAATGGCACAACTTTTGACTAGATTTGAAATCCTTGGATTTCATTCGTGAGTTTAGGCCCATAAACCACTCTGTCTCTCACCAAAGGAACACATCTTTGTGGGGCGTGATTTACACTAAAAATTTAGATCAACATCTCTGTCACTTAGGGTTGTAAACGCCATAGTTAAGCAGACCTAACCCCAGTGTAGATGTGGCTAGATCAATAGAAGAATTATACCATCAGCCTAGCCTACCGCTGCTTGGGAATTACCAGAAAAACCCCTTCTGTCAATGTCAGAAGCATCTACTCGACAGCACTACAGTGGCATAGCTGCCACCCTGCATCACCCATAGTGTAGACACTGCCTTAGAAGGGGGGTAAAAAGGCTCAGTTGGTGCTTTGAAAATGGCTCAATCTATACCTAAACCTGAGGTTGACCTAGCTAAGTCAAGGAGGGGTGTAAAAAATTCACACCCTGAGATTCAAAGTTCAGCTGACCTAACCCCTGTATAGAATTCTTCTGTTGACCTAGCTACCATCTGTTGAGGGGGTGGTTTAACTAGAGTGATGGGAAAACACTTTCTATCACAGTAGCAAGTGTCTACAGTACAGCTGCAGCGCGTAGTTGTGCTGCCATAGTGTCTGTAGCATAGACATAGCCTAGGTTGAACAAAGAGCCAATAATTCTGAATTCTCGTTTGTATTTTCTTTTACTTGTATGAACCGGATTTATGTTGAGTGAGGTATAATTACTGAGGCTACAAAAATCTGATTGTCCGTTTTGGAATTAAATTAACTGACACACTTATCTGGCACTCTGTACTCATAATTATACAGATAGTAGCAGCTTCCTTTTTCTCCTCAAACAGAGTATAGTCATCAAATTTAAAGGATCCCTCCTGAAAGGAAAATCCATTTATATTTGCTCTCAGTTGTCTTTTAAGATAGGATATTTAAATGGAAGGCCTTTGCTTCAGTCTGAAATTTGAATTTGGTATAGTCTGGGTATTTCATGTTCAGTTGGTCTAAATTGAAAAAATAAGGTTTGCATTTCAATTAAGACCATTAACTTTGAATATATTCAATCAGTTTATGTAGTAGGAAAAGGAAATTCCCCATACATACATATATACATTTTAAAAATGTGTGGACGTGAAAATAATATAAGCAGAATTCTCTATTTCTCATAAGAACGGCCGTACTGGGTCAGACCAAAGGTCCATGTAGCCCAGTGTCCTGTCTTCGGACAGTGACCAATGCCTGGTGCCCCAGAGGGAATGAACAGAACAGGAAATCATCAAGTGATCCATTCTCTGTCGCCCATTCCCAGCTTCTAGCAAACAGAGGCTAGGGACACCATCCCTGCCTATCCTGGTTAATAGCCATTGATGGACCTATTCTCCAGGAATTTATCTAGTGCTTTTTTTTGAACCCTGTTATAGTCTTGACCTTCACAACATCCTCTGGCAAGGAGTTCCACAGGTTGAGTGTGCGTTGTGTGAGCATATGAACCAGAATTAAATATATTGAGTTCCTGTTTTTTGTATGCCTTACTTAGCTGGAAGATCCAAGAATACAACTATGATGCTTCTCTGAGCACCTCTGCCATATTAAGTCAGTGGGAGAAATGTGATCAGTGAAAGAAACTAGTTTGCTTCTTAGCTTTACATCTTGCTGTTAAAATTACTTTCTGTGGCATTTCTTGTACAGTAGAAAGTAATGAAACTAAAGATGACACTTTGCACACACAAATAAATGTCAGGTATCAGGGGGTAGCCGTGTTAGTCTGTATCCACAGAAACAACGATGAGTCCGGTGGCACCTTAAAGACTAACAGAGTTATTTGGGCATAAGCTTTCGTGGGTAAAATGAGGTTTTTTATCCACAAAAGCTTATGCTCAAATAAATAAATGCTAAGTGCTATTCAGACATTACCAGCTATTAATATCTGAAGTCATGGGGTGGGAAATAGTTGTGATAACACTTTCACTTCTTGAGGGGCAGTGTTAAAAATAGTTTGCCATTTATTTTAATGTTGTTGTGTTCTGAGATATAAGTGTTATGTTTCTTCTGTTGATAGAGGCACACGCTACATGTTGTGCATTGCTGGAGAAGTGACATGAGGGCCAAACAGGCTCTCACATATTACAGTATTTTTCACAGGTTGTGGCTTCCAGAATCAATTCCTTTAAATAGATGAAAATGGAGTGTGTAAATTTTGATGTTTTAGGAATTTTAAGATTGCTGTGTAGAAACTGAAAGTGAGTCTGTGGCAAAGCATTCTTACTATATTACTGCATTAGTCATCAGTATTCAAGATGAGCTTCAGAATTGCAGAGTAAAACGGTAATGTTATTTAATGCAGGTTTGGTGCCAGGTTGACTAATCTAATTTCATTCACCTTTGTTGAACCTACTTTCTCACTAGGAATATTTTTGCTTTGAAAACAATATTCAGGATGAAGCTTACTCTTTAAAGTGCATATGCATTTTACTCCGTGTTGCTTTCCTAAAACCTGAATGACTCTTTCAAATCAGTGATCTCTGCAGTTGGTACAATACTAAAAAATTCTGGTACAAACCCCTGGGTTATTTAGCTATTTCCTTTACACTTTATTAAGATGAACTTGCCAGGTTAATAAAATATTGTAAATATAATATGCTGCAGGAACAGACAGGCACATCAAGTGGGCATCATGCAGTGTTGGCAGGTTGATTACATAATACTGCTTATACACATGGGAGATCTTATCAAAGAAGTATCTTTCTGAATTAACAATTAGTGAATTTTAATTTTCTTCTGCAAAATAAAATAAAATGTAAATGTATTTCGTATCCTGGAAAAAATAAAAGCTACTGATACTATCTAGAAGTTAGTTTTCTTAGAATAGACTGACTTCTGACCTGTGTGCTTTCTCCATTAGCTGCCATAGCAACTAGTCTGGGCTGAAAAATAAATACACTGAACCAAGTCCAACTGAAGATCAGGGCAGGAGCTTTAGATATAGCCAGAAATGCAGTGTGCGCAAGTACATGGTGATGCACAAATGTGGCTTTGATTTCTACTTTTAACTGTGCTGTTTCTTCTGCAGCTCTATGGTGGATCATTATCTCCTACTCTTAGGCCTAGTCTTCACTTACCGGCTGGTCCGGAGGCACGCCATCGATGTTCTGGGATCGATCCCGGAAGTGCTCACAATCGACGCCGGTACTCCAGCTCGCCGAGAGGAGTACGCGGCGTCGACGGGGGGAGACTTCCGGCCGCGTCTGGACCGCGGTAAGTCCGGAGTAAGGTACTTCGAATTCAGCTACGTTATTAACGTAGCTGAATTTGCGTACCTTAGTCCGAAGTCCGGACTAAGTGTAGACCAGCCCTTAGAGCAGCATAAGAGCTGCTCTCATTTAAACTGCCCTGCCCTGTAGCAGTCACAGAAAGCAGAAAATAGACAAAGCTCAGTGTGTTTGTCCCTCCTTTCTCCTCCCCCCCCCCCAACCATGCCCCTCTTTTTGTAGCCTCACCTGTTTCCCCTGGTATGCTCAAATTGAGGAGGGTGTTAGACTTATGAACACGTATATCAGCCTTCTGCCATTGCAGAGCTCATCTTTGCAGCAAGCAGACCTATGACCAAATTATATGAATGGTAAAGTACAGAATGGCCATGCTGCACCCTTATGGTCCAGCACAGGTCTGGGACTTGCAAGTGTTAAGTGCAGACAAATATTACATATGGCTTTGTTTTGAGATCGTCATGTGTCTTATCCAAGAACATACATTTTCTCTTGCTTCTTTAATAACCTGAGCTGTCTTGTGTAAAAGTAGAAATAACACTCACTCTGTCGAAAATCTTGACTGACAGCAAGATTGCCTGGCCCATGAGCAGTATTTTAAAGAGAAAAGATTGTGTACTGTGGTGTACTTCCATGTGGGGGGAAAAGGCTAGAACTATTCACCCATACTTTTCCAAAGCACTCTAGAGCCCTGTATCTGCTAGAACATTTTGACATTGTGAGCAATAAGTACATGTGTAACACACCACGTGTGCTCACAAGTACTTGCAACAGGCATCCTATAAGTGATAGAGAGGGAGAAGATTGGTGCACAAGAAAATAATGCTGTTTCAAATTTAAGGAAGTACTATAAAAGAAGGAATAAGAAGTGAAGGGGGCCTTGAAAACAGGGACAAGATCTTAAGTTTGATGCAAAAGGAGAGAAGATTCTAATGAAACAACTTGAATGTTCCACCACTATTGACACCTTCAGCATTGAAAAGAAAGCAGTTTGTCGTCTTGTAGCTTTTATTAAACAATTCTCATATTACAGAAGTTGTCTGGTCATAATATGATCCTGGTTGTGCTTGGAGCTATACACAGAGGTACACGATTTCTGCTCCAAAGAACTTCTGTTCTATGGAGACTATTAAAAAGAATGGGAAATTATTATTTGTGTGTGTGTGTAATATATATATATATATATAAACACACACACACTTTTTAGGTTTGAAATTACATTACTCCTGCTCTGGAGTTGTCAAACTGATAGTTTAAAAAGCAAAAATAGATTTAAGGAAAATGTTCAGGTCAGCCCATAATAAGATGAATTATATTGTATTTAGGACAAAGTTAATGGAGACTCGGGTTCTTATTTGTCCTGTCTTATATGTACTCTGAAGTTTGGGAACTTTCCTTTCTTTTTCAATGCTGTGGAAATGTACTGCCATGCCAAGTGCTTACAAGCAATGAAGTTTACAAGCAAAGATCATTGTTGTGGCATTGTTCCATGTTGGAGGAGAGTCACTTTAAAGGTCAAGTTGGCCTTTTGTCCCAACCATGAGATTCTTCAGCAAGATGTTGAGAGATGGTCAAATAATGATGATCTTGCCCTTCTCAAAACAGCTGGAACTTTCTGCAAGATGCTGGAACATAATTGCTCTCCCTCAAGTAAAGGTGTACCCACATTGAGAGGCTGCTTTTTAGTAGTATTTATTTGGGCACTGCCTAAAATAACAGGAAGCCTGAATGGGAGCCCTTGTTCTGTCTGTTGGAAAGCTAGGAAGTATATTGATGTGCATTGCTGAAACCGTGCATATTCTCAGCAGCAGAACCGGGTTAAAGGCATATGCATAAAACACTGTGAAATCTGCCTCCACTTTAAGCCCTGTTTCCATCGTGATGCAACACGGAAGCTTGCTCTCTGTGTTTCTGAGGTTCTAAGTGTGCAAATTAGTCTTATCAGTAGTTTTTATAGGAATTTGTTTTGTATCTGATTTTCCTGTTTCTCCCTCTTTTGTATTTGCATACTAAAAATGCAGTAAGTAGTTTTACCTTTTATTTAAGTTAAAAAAAATCTTGTTTTGCTGTTGGAAACTCCAGTTTCATAATTATATATAGGGTTGGACTTTTGAGCGATCCAAAAACCACTTGATCGATTTGCTGGTCAAACATTGGTCAAATATGTCAAAAGTGATTAATATTTTAAAGCACTAATTTATTAGAATAGTAACAAAAAGGAGTAAGATTTAATGATATCCAGTAGACTTAGCCTTAGATATTTATACCTAAGTAACTTGATTTTTGTAATTAACTTTAGTTATTTTAACTCCCAGAAATGTGAAACACAATGAAATGGAGTTCTAAAAAAAGAGAGAATTATTACCTTTTTTAGCAATGTTAAGTTGACATTTAAATGTGAATACTATTGAAGACTGAACAGTTACGAAAGAAAAGAAAAATGAAATAAAACAAACACATAGCAACTATAAAAGTCATTTTTAAATGCACTTACGCTAGGTAGGCAGCTGGCCAACTCTTCAAGCATCTTGCTTTTCATTATCTTTATTGACTTCATCTGTGCCTTTGTCATCATTTTAATGTGCTTTGTAAACTGCAATGTGCATTGATGGCCTGGTGTGTATGTATGTAGGTACATACATACATACATACATACAATGTTTGCTCTAGAGAATTCCAGCCAATCAAGATGCTCATCTTTCAATTACTTCACCTTTTTCCCAGCAGGTGACAATATGTAGTAAAGTAAGTGATCAAGACATTTAAGTAGGCTTGCTAACACTTGGCACCGTGATGCAATCAAAAATGTAGGTTTCCACCTACATCGAGGCATTTTTGCGGGAATATTTGACCATGGCTAAATAGGTGGTCAATTGACCTTATTTGGCTGGCCAGTTGACTAGCTTGCCAAGCCTAATTGTATGTAACTTTGCTGCCAAAGAAAAACTTAGTAATGATAGCAGCCAACCAGACTTTGGCTTCACAATGTTGAAATAATCTAAGTGGGAGAGTGCACATCTTCCTTAACAAGCCGTTTTTCCCCCTCAATGCTTTTAAATAGACCATAATGTCTTACGTGGTGAGTGAAGCTGAATTTTGAGTTTACAAATGAGAGAAATGGGATGAATTTTTTGCAAAGTAGCATTAGCTAATCAGTAAACTTGCAATAAAAGTACTTCCCCCCCCCTTAGCCCTTCATGCTCTCCACCCCCCAAAAAACAATTAAGAATTAAAATAGCTGTTTAACTCTCCAGTCTGCTTTTCCATCCTAGATGAATAGCATGGTTAGTACCTACACAGAGCTTTACACATTTAAAGGTTGGACTTGAAAAGTTTGTAGAGACACTAGCAAGAAGATGATCTAAAAGATGGGGAAGAGCCAATAGCCATGTACAGCTCCAGTGCATCAGCTGCTGCTCATGGAAAAGGTTCAGAAAAGGGCAACAAAAATGATCATGCATATGGAGCAGCTTCCATAAGAGGAGAGATTAACAAGACTAGGACTTTTCCACTTGGAAAAAGAGACGACTACAGGGGGATATGATAGAGGTCTATAAAATCATGACTGGTGTGTAGAAAGTAAATAAGGAAAATATTTACTCATAACAAGAACTAGAGGTCAGCAAATGAAATTAATAGGCAGCAGGTTTAAAACAAAGGAAGCATTTCTTCACACAACACACCGTCAGCCTGTGGAGCTCTTTGCCATAGGATGTTGTGAAGGCCAAGACTATAACAGGGTTTAAAAAGAACTAGATAAATTCATGGAGGATAGGTCCCTCAATGGCTGTTAGTCAGGATGGGCAGGGATGGTGTCCCTAGCCTCTGTTTGCCAGGAGCTGGGAATGGGCGACAAGGGATGGATCACTTGATCCCTGTTCTGTTCATTCCCTCTGAAGCACCTGGCACTGGCCACTGTTAGAAGAGAGGGTACTGGGCTAGATGGACTTTTGGTCTGACCCAGTGTGGCCGTTCTGTTTTTCAAAGCAGTAGGAGAGTGGAACTAACATGAGTTGTAATTGGTTTTACTGCCCACGGAGTTCTGTATAGCAACCCTGGCCACCTCTTGTCAATTTAACTGCTGCTGCTCGACAATTTTAGGAGGGGCAAAGAAAGTGGAGCAGTTTGCCTACAGATTCAGGATTAAGGACCTCATTTTAGAAAGCTTAAATTCTGCAGAAATTAATGGATTTAGGTACATTTTCCCACTCTGGGAAACTGCCTACTTACCAGTAGTAAGTAGGCTAGTGGTTTTTTCAAGCCCCATTCAAAGTACTATACAAACATTAACTTACTTGCAACACCCCAGAGGAAATTAAGGCAGAGGGTGAATGTCTTGCCCAAGGCAAGGGAACAAACTTTCAATTGTGTGTGTTGGTCTTAGACGACGCTGCCTCTGAAAGATGACCAGAAGAAAACTTTCAAACTTACTTGTAATCTTTCCTGGCCTGCCAATCTAGGAAGTGTTAACTGGGATGAGAACGCAAGCAAGTGGAAGCATATTCAGACATTGAAGTGGCAGTGGAGTGTCTTGTGAGTGGGCTTTCTAAGCTTCCCTAATATAAAATAGTTTTTGTATTGGACTACTGAATTTTGAAATAGTTTGTTTCAATAAAGCCCCCCACTAAATCTCTCTTGCAGCAAGTGAACATGTTCCTTACCTGCAGGTGTGTCCTTGGATGATAGCTGCCGCTGTTTCCTTTTTATTGTTAGGTTTATCTGGTGCTTTTCAAAGTTCTCTTTGTGTGTGTGTGTGTGTGTGTGTGTGTGTGTGTTTAATGTGAGCCATCGTGATTACAGTGCTACTGCTCAAGACAAGCAGATTCCTGTCGCCAGGGCTATCTAACTCATATGCTCAAGAACACTCCAGACTATCCTGGACTTGCTGCACCCTTCACTTATATTCACTTTCTCTTCTGCCTATCTGGCAGTCTTGTCCTTCTGCAATCCCTCTTCATACCAGCCACTTCAGCTATGTCTACACTACAAACTTCAGTGCCTTTTGAGACCTTCTTACAGTGACTCACCCATGGATCTCTGGGAGCTAGGTATCAGGTTCCCAGCATGTAACTTTCTCCATCCCGTGATGCTATCCATATCCCATAATTTTCCATGCCTTCTTTTTAAATCCCATAAACCGGTGGAACACTTTTTTCCCTGTCCCTTTTCTTGACAGAAGCATGGAGCCCTCAGAGCTCCGTGCTATTCTCATGAATGTTACAAATACAGGATGCATGATTGACCCATAGGAAGTACCACAACAACAGGGGGACATGATGATTTCTTTGAGGACAGTTTGGTGGGAGGCCATTCAAGGTTGTTGCCGACATTCACACAGCAGCTGCAGATGGTAGAGCACCGCTTCTTGGAGCGAAAAACAAGCACTGACTAGTGGAATCACATCGTAATGCAGGTTTGAGATGTCAAGCAATGGCTGTAGAACTTTTGGGTTGAAAGGCCTCATTCCTGGATCTGTGTGCCAAGCTCATCCCAGCCCTCTAGTGTAACAGCACCACAATGAGAGCTGTGTTGACAGTGGGGAAGTGAGTGGCTATCATGTTGTGTAAGCTTGAGATGCCAGATTGCTACTGTCAGTGTGAAATCATTTTGGAATTGGAAAATCCACAGTGGGGCTGTTATGCATGTGTGTAGGTTCATTAATCAGCTCCTGCTATGCAGGACTTTGATTCTGGACAGTGTGCAGGACATAGCACTTGTGTTTGCAACAATGGGGTTCCTGAACTGCAATGGGGCAATAGATGGTTTGCACATTCTTTTTTGGCGCTAGCCCACCTTGTCATTAAGTACATCAGCAGAAAGGGCTTCTCATCTGTGGTTATGAAAACACTGGTGAATCTCTGGGGACTCTTCCCCAGTATTGGTGTGGGCTGGTCAGGGAAGGTATGTGCCACCTGCATCTTAAGAATACAGGACTTTTCAGAAAGCTGCAACATTTTTTTTCTGACTGAATATTGAAATGCAAATGGTGATTCTGGAGGGACCGAGTTTACCCCTGGTTCCACTGGCTTATGAAGCGGTACACTGGCCACCTTGACAGCACCAAAAAGAGGTTAAACGTCTGGCTCCACATGTGCAGAATGACAGTTGAATGTGCTTTTGGTAGATCGAAGGGATGCTGGTGGTGGTTACTCACTTGACTGAATCTCAGTGAGAAATGTATGGTTATAGCTGCCTGTGGTGTCCTGCATAGTATCTGTGAGCAGAGCCGGCTCCAGGGTTTTGGCCGCCCCAAGCAGCCAAAACAAAAAGCCGCGATCTGTGGCGGCAATTCGGCGGGAGGTCCTTCACTCCCAGGCGAAGTGAGGGACCGTCCGCCGAATTGCCGCCGAATACCTGGACGTGCCGCCCCTCTCCGGAGCGGCCGCCCCAAGCACCTGCTTGAGAAGCTGGTGCCTGGAGCCGGCCCTGTCTGTGAGGCAAAGGGGAAAACTGCTGCCAGGGAGGAGGTGAAGCAGTGTCTGCTGACTTTGAACAGCCAGACACAAAGGCCATTAGAAGAGCTCAACAGGGAGCTGTGTGGTTGAAGGAGGCTTTTGAAAGAACACTTGAACAGTCCTGTGGCTCACCATTCTGTAATGGACTGTTATCTGGGCCTAAAGCTTTGGGTGCTGCTAGGAATGGTGTAGTGCTTGCTGTCAGTTGTAAATGTATTGTTTTTCTGAATCTATGCACTCTGTGGTGCTGTACGTTTACAGGCATTGTGTGCTTTGAGTCCTGCTATGAATTCTGCAGTATTTGTTGTGAACTAATAAAGATTTTTATTCTTCAAAAATAGAAATTTATTGAGAAACAAAAACAGTGCACAAAACCCATGTACCAAAAACAGGCAATGCAATACAAACTTCTAACAGAACTTTAAAATTGGAAACACAGCAAACATTTCTGTACATTTTCTGGGCACAAATGTAGGTCATTGTGACTACACAAACACCGACTGTGGTTCTCATTGATCAGTGCATGTGAAGCTGTTTTTATTTGCTGTCCTCTGGTGTGAAGTGAGAGGGTTTATGATGCGTCCTATGTGGTAGGTATGTTGTGGCCAGGGGGGTGGGGTGGGGGCCAGATAGGGAGCTGCTAACAGAGTTTAAGAAATGCAAAGGTTGGGGAGTCTGGAATTTTTGGGCCTGTAGGTCAACCAGGATGTGCAGTGTTTAGGTTTGTTGCCTGAGAAGATTCATAATGTCCTGCCGCACCTTCCTCTCCTTTTCCTAGGGGGACTACTGGGCCTTTCTCCTGCCTGCTCTTTCCTTCTCCATGCCATCGGCCATGTTGGCGCTCCCCCTTCTTGAGCGCATTTCAAAAACTTAAACGTGCAAGAATAGATTAGATTAAAAAGACTTGGAACTGTTCAGCTAGAAAAAGAGATGACTGAGAGGATAAGATGGGGGTCTATAAAATCATGACTGGTGTGGAGAAAGTGAATAGGGAACTGTTATTTACTTCTTCTCATAACACAAGAACCAGGCGTCACCCAATTAAATTAATAGGCAGCAGGTTTAAAACAAACATAAGGAAGTACTTCCTCACACAACCACAGTCAGCCTGTGGAACGTATTGTCAGGGGATGTTAAGGTGAAAAACATAAAGGATTCAAAAAAGAATTAAATAAGTTCACGGAGAATAGGTCCATCCATGGTGGTTATGTCAGGGAGACAATCCCATGCTCCAGGTGTCCCTAAATCTCCAACTACCAGAAGCTGGGACTGAACATCAGGGGATGGATCACTTAAAATGTCCATGTTCTGTTTATTCCCTCTGAAGCATCTGGCACTGGCCGCTGTCAGAGACAAGATACAGGGCTAGATGGACCACCAAGCTAACCAATATGTCCACTCTTGCGTTCTTATTACCTTAATAAACTTCCTTTAGCCTGCAGTTTACTTTAAACCTTACTGCTTGTCTTTGTTAGTATCTTACCATTTCTTGCTGCATAGTCCATAGGAGTACTCGCATCTTCACTGCTCTTCAATTTCAGCTTTCTTTTCTATTCATATGTTCCCGTTCTTGTTCAAAGGACTCAATTCCATTCTAAGTGCAAGAATGGAGTGCTTTTAAAGCTCCCTAGAAAGTGAGACTAGAATACATCATATGGCTGCACAGCTGCATTGGTGGTGAACATTGTGTTGCATAAAGTATGTGAGGATGAATTGAAATTTATGTAAGAATTTCCTGGCTCCAACTCTATTAAACTATGCTGCTATTTTAACATTTTGTCTGCGGAAGCTGGTTATGTCTGAAAGAAGATGGGGCACATTTGTCATGTAAAAGTTCAGTTTCAGAGCTAATTCACAGCAGAAAGCAAAGATTAAATAGTATTGGAATCATGCCAACCCTTTAGAACTAACTGATTTGTGAATTAAAGTAAACTTAAAGAGAATAAGCCTTAATTATGTCCTTTGGTAGAAAGAAGGTACCATGTATAGAATGGTACTGCACCTGGTTTTTGGTGGTGGTGGCTTAATTTCAGGGGTGTAGAGGAAGGATCTCTGCTCCTGGATGTTGCCTATTGAAAACAGGCCTATTAAAATACACACCATAATAAAACAGTTTACCACTTGTGATGTAGAGTGACAGTATATATTATCTTGATTTAGACTAACTGATCCCTTTAGAAATTTCATGCAGCCAACAAATTAGGGATAAAATTCCCATATCTCTTTAAGATCATTTATAAAAAGAGTATAAATGAAGGAATAGAAATGTCTACTGAATGCATTTTGGGAGAGTTAATTACAAACTGTGTGGTTCAGGGATTTAGTGCAAGAAGAGGAAGAACAGTTGATGGAAGAAAGGAAAAAGAGAAAAGAAGACAAGAAAAAGAAGGAAGCTGCTCAAAAAAAGGTATGTGGATCATTTAAGTTTAAAAAAAAATAGGATTTGGCTTTTGTTTTTTTCTCAGACTAATTTTGCTTATTGTAATATAGCTGTTAAAGATAAGCCTGTTTTTTTTTTTTTTTTTAATCTCATTATAGCACTTCCAAAGCACAAGGCAATCATCAAGTAACTGTCTTACTGAACATCTTTACTGATCCTGCAGGCATAGTTTTTTCAAAGCTAAAAATCTTGTTTAGATATCCATTTAGCTCACAGATCTTCAGTTGATAGGGATGTTTCTGGATGCAAGCCCATGCATACACAATGTGAAGACTGACATAGTATAAAATGTTTTTTAAAATAGTTGTTTTTAGCTGTTAGCCTTATTTTAATACATCTGATTAGCCTTCTGTGATGAGTGTAACTCTTCATCACACATGCTTTATCAAAGATGGATAAAATTAAAACATTGGCAGCAGGGAGTGGGGTTTAAGACTAGTTATGGTAAAGTGCTTTGAAGATATAAGAGCATTGAGTGAATACTAAGAATTATTCCCGAGACATTTTTAAAGAAAAAATACAAAATTACTTTTTGGGTAATGTTAAAACAGTATCCGTCAGTCATTAGTATTTAACATTGTAGATGCCCTGGTTGAGAGGAGCCCATAAATCTGGCTAAGAACATATCTCCATTTCAGACTTTCAATTCCTGTAGGGAGACATCTAAAATAAGCCTAGTTCTCAATTTTTTTCTTGATCCTCCTTAGCAATGTTAAATGTTCAGTTCATATGCAGAAAGATGGCTAGTCATTTCTGCAACCCAGACCTCTTGTCAAAATAAAGGGGTTTATCTCATTTACAAAAACTAAGTACAGACCTAATTCTGTTATTCCTGCCCCGCCCCCGGTCATCTTTTCCTGGAATGTTGTTTTTTTTTAAGAAAAGATGAGGTATTTGCTTATAACCCAGAATGAGACCCTCTGTAATCTTTATAGCAGCAACAACAAACTGTGTAAGGACTTGCTTCAGTAGTGCACAACTCCATCACTAGTGCTCAAGTACAAATGCATAAATCATTTTCTGTTAGGGTTCAACATCTTCCAGCAATGCCCTTAATTGGAAAGGAGATTCTTTGCTCATGGGATTTTTGGCTTCACTTTTTTTCTGTGAGAGATGGTGCTTCATAGATGTCAACGTTAAATACAGCATATTAATATAAGATCAGGTCTACATTACTGCTTAAGTCAATCTAACTTGGGACACACACACACACGACGCAAGCTACAGTGAGCTAAGAGCTGTCCACACCAGCGCTATGTCGACTGGAGACACTCTCCCGCTGGCATAGCTTCCGCCTCTCGTGGAAGAGGAGTAACTATGCCGACAGAGCGCTCCTCCATCAGCATAGCACATCTTCACCAGCCGCGCTACAGCAGTGCAACTACATCGGTACAGCTGCGCTGATGTAACGCTTCTACTGTAGATCTGCCCGTTACAATTGCTGGAATCCTTGCCCCAAAATGTGCTTGGTTGGGTTTTTTTGGTCTCCAGCAGAAAGCTTGACTCATTCAGTGACAAACTATGCACCAGAAATAATTTAAGTGTTTTAAAGAAATACTGGGCATACACAGCTTTGTAACTGAACTTTACTGAAATTCTGTGTAAACTAATTCCTTTCTACATGTGACCATGCTGATTGTCCTTAAGAAACCAAAAGATTTCCCCTGCTTTCACTGTAGAAGCAACAGAATGCTAAGTGTTTAGGCTTGATGCTTCAGAAATGTAAGTAGTTTCTCTGTAGGGAGAGCAGTAGAATGTAACCAGCTTGCTTGCGGCCCTGGAGAAGCTCAGGCTCTCTAGACTAGGAAAAAGCAGTTTTTAAAAACAAGTTAAGCAAACGCATTTCAATTAAGTGGTGTCTAAAAACATGTCAGTACACCCTGTACAGACAAGGTTTGACACCTTTAAAAATATGTTGGCTGGTTATGGTCTACTTTAGGCTCCCTGACCTAGCATTTTTTTTAAAAAAAAAGGTAAAACCTTGTCTGTCCTAAGTGCCGACATGTTTTAAACACTACTTAATTAAAATGTGTTAGCTAACTTAAAAAAAAGGTTTGGCTTTTTAAGTCTTCTAAATAGGGCTTATTTAGAGGTCTGTTAGGGTGACCAAACAGCAAATGTGAAAAATCAGGACGGGGGTGAGGGGTAATAGGAGCCTATATAAGAAAAAGATCGGGACTGTCCCTATAAAATTGGGATATCTGGTCACCCTAAGGTCAGTTGGTAGCCTTTGCACCTGATCATTGTGGACAGTTGAGTGCAGCACATTACCTATAGAGATGCAAAAATTTGCCTCCTCTATTTTCCTATTCCTGAGCCACTGCCGGAATTGTCACTTAAAGATCAACTTGAAGCTCATTCAGCAGAGCTGTGGCAGTGATAAACTCCAGCCTCAGGCCTATTTGATCTCCTAAGATTTGTAGATCCAGCTGGAAATGGGAGTGTTTTTACAGAACAGTACCGTCCAAATACACTATTGTCCAGTCAGTCTGTTTTTGCCTGGGTATAATAAAGGGTAACATCTGTATGAAGTCCTCAGGTCTTCAAGTGAGGTGTTTTTGGGTTGGAGGATTAGGCTAGGTTGAGATAACATTATGGAGTGGAAGACATGTAGAAAGATTTTAATATTGAGTAACAGCAAGTTTTCTGACATGTATAATGGGCTGTTTGTTCAGCGTGGAGTAGTTCTTGTTATAGTCTCCCTGTTAATGGGACAATTTTGTGATGTCTCCATTCAGGTAGAAGTTTTGGTGGGAGGGACAGGGTTTGGGGATGTATTCAAGGAAGTCTTTTTCCCTGATTTCAGTGACTGAGCACTGGTGGCTGTGATGACTGCCCTAACTTAGGTGAGGTGGGAGAGAGCACTTCCCCACTTAGTACACCTCTACCCTGATATAACGCGACCCGGTATAACATGAATTCTGATATAACGCAGTAAAGCAGTGCTCCGGGGGGGCAGGGCTACGCACTCCGGCGGATCAAAGCAAATTCGATATAACGCGGTTTCACCTATAACACAGTAAGATTTTTTGGCTCCCGAGGACAGCATTATATCGAGGTAGAGGTGTAGTAGTAAAAATGTATCATGGTAGTGCCTAAAATCTCCAGTCAGGCTTCAGATCCCACTGTTGATAGCTGTACAAAAATAGGAAAAAGACAATCCGTATACCCGGAGGAGCTTGCAATCTAAAGACGTGTACAGACAAAGGGTAGGGCATGAGGTGGTAATACACAAGAAAAGGAATGTGGTGGAGGGGAGAAAAGAGACACATTTGATACATAAATTGTATTGTGTCGGAGGGGGGGCAGTTTTTTTTTTTTTAATGGATTCAGAGGAAAGGAGTAGGAAAAGGAAAGAAGAGGAAGAGTTACAGCGAGGATGTTACTTGGCTTCAGAAGGGGAGAAGAGTCTGTTTCACACTGCCATGGAGCAGCTCTTATGGGAGCTCTACTATTTTATTACACTTACCGATTTGTATCCATACAAGCATGCTGAGCTCTAGGCACAGAACAATAATTGCACATACAAAACTCAGCAGTTCAAAATTACTATAAAAACTTCCCTAGCCAGCAAAACAAATTTCTCTTCCAGATTTGATAGCCTTGATAAGTGTAAGCTAGGTCAAAAGCTATGACATACACTATAAAGGTCTCTGTTATTCTAACTGCCTTTTTTGAGTGAGGAAAAAGGGCTGCAACTCCTTTTAGTATTTTAGGAGCTTAGAGTGTAGAGATGAGGAAGAGGATTCTAAACTGAATCCAGTAAAAGTTTTGTTGCATTCAGCATAAGAAGCCATTGAACTATTGACACTTTTTTTCAGTTCCAGTAACTGATACAATAGAACATACCAGTAATGGCTTTTCTTCTCTTTAAAAAAGAATTTGCACATATTGGCCACCCTTGAGTGGTATTCAAAAATTCCCAAGCAAATGTAGTTTTCCAGACTACATACCAAATACTTTGCAGTACAAGGAAACAAGAGAATGGATTTTCTATTGTGCCTGGAAATTGGACAGTATAAAAATCTGTGTACATTTCCTTGCTTTTATCAGTTCTTGGCGAAAAAAAAATTAATATGAAGTACAGAATTTGCTAATACTGTGAACTGCTGATTTCTTTAACAGATGGGTGGACATGATAGTAAAGGGCATTAATAACTTTTCAGTATAATCAGCCCTCACTGTTTGTTACTGTGCTAATATTTAAATACAATAATTATCAAATCTGTCAATCTTGACCACTTCTCAGGATTTCATTGCAGAGCACTGTGGTAAGGTCTCATATTACTAAGTCATGATTAATTTTAATGAATATTGTATGCTGCAGAACATTTATTATAACACTAACATTTTATGAACACACATGAAAGGGATACTGTGAAGTTAAATCTCACTTCTGCTTTGAAAATATTTTGCTCTCTATGTTACAGTAATTGTCTCTTACTTGTATGTCAGAGCTTGGGGTGGAAGGGGGGAACCATAATTTACTTCATGCTTTTTAGAGCACCGTATGTACCGTCTTCTCTTGTGTAACTAGACCTACACAAATAGGGGGCACTTCAATACAGCAGCAAGAGAGAGGAACATTTTGTTATCTCGTGATATAGTTTATCAATGCAGACCTTTTATCTTGGCCCTTTCGCACAGGTAACTCTAAAGGTAGCTTGTCAGACTTCTGCAGGCTCTCGAAAAGTGAAGATTTTAGATTTGTTCTGCGCGCGCGCTCTCTCTCTCGCTCTCTCTCTTTTCTGAGTTTTTCTGTTTATAATGATTGGGGATAGTTTGAGCTGTTCAGTTTTCATAAGCTAAATTAAAAATTGTTCTACCTCCTATGACTTTTGCCAGGCAAATAAATACTGATAATTTTAACCCATTTTTAAAGGAACCCAGTCTAAACTGGGTTGGATTAGAAATGAATGTGTGATCCATTTGGCCTTCTGTTAGTATAATGTTTTTAAACAGCTTTGCAGCCATAAAGTGAGGGCTGGTAGAAGAGGGGAAGTGACCTTAAACTGTCCACTTTAGATATACCAAAACACGTTAAAAGAAAAGCAGGCAGGGATCTAGTGTGAGACTATACAGATGCAGGCAAAATATCAGAAAAGAACAATCTGTACGAATTATTAACACTGTTTCTTTTTTGTTGTAGGCCATTGAACAAAAAATCAAAGGTAAGTTACTTTAAAGCTATTTATATGTTGTGGTGTTTGAGTAGATATTTGAATTTGTGTTTGAATTAAAAGGGAGGGTCTGAAACATTTTGACTCAGCCTGAAAAGATGGGGTCTGGGAAAACAGAGTGCCAATGGTATATCTAGCCGTTCAAAAAAAAAAAAAAAAAAAAAAAAAAAAAGATAATGGAAAATTGTTAATAGTTTGGTTGGAATATTCCTTCACTCTTATTCACCTTTTCTTAATTATTCATACAGCACTATGCACACAAGCAGTGTTCTGCTTTAGCTTCCTCTCCTTCATTTTCTCTTCCTCTTCTCCTTTAATTAAAAAAAAATGAAAAAAAAAAATTGCATCCTCCTACCAATCCAGCCGTATTGTAGGTCATGGGATGTAGTTAATCTATTTGATGCAGTTCTTCCGAACGTGCTGTTAGTGCAATTGGACATCAGAGTGATAGGCACAGTAATTGCCCATCTATCTCTGAAATGAAATGACACATCCAGCAGTTTCATCTTGGTGTAAAGGGCTGGGATTCCCATGTCTACGAGCTCTAATTTAGCTCAAAAACAAATTGGGAGTATTGTGATTAATTGGAATATTTGTATTGTATATTTTGATTCCTTTCAAGTACTTGCTATATCTTTAAGATAAAGGAAATCTGTATCTACTTTGTGTAGGCATAACTACCTGAATTAGAACGAAAAGGGAAGTGTTCGTTGAGAATTTTATAATAGTTGTATATTTGTGCAGGGGGCTAACATTTGCTAAATTCTTTATCTTTAGAAACACTGTTTCGTTAAATATTAAGCCTTGAGACAAATTTCTAGTCATTTTTTAACAATGAAATGTGTTCGCTAGTCATAGTGGCTCATGATCAGGTGGTGAATTCTCCATAGAAAGGTGCGTTCTCATCTTGCTGCCTAGTGTATGCAGCTGTGATTACCTGATACTTTTAAGATGAGTTTATATCTAGTTTCCTCAACTTGCAGTGGATTCATTGAGTTGACAACTTGCACAGAAAAGCTACATTCTGTAGCATAATAGGCTCCTAATACATTAAGGGATTGTGTGGGAAGGAAGTGTGTTTTTAATGATCTATTAGAAATATATGAAAACTGGTGACAGAAATCAAAAGAATAAAAGTATCTTTAGGTTTACAAAATAGTTTCGCTGCTTTGAGGCAAAAAGAGCTTCTACGTTGTGCGTGATGGGGGTTTTAATGCACTGGTCTTTCCGTTAATTGGAGTTATGAACCTACATTAGGAGACTAACTTCCTTAAATCCTAGATCTGCAGCCATCTTGTGCATCCAATGCCATTGCCTACAGAATCTGTCTCTTAAGGCTTGATCCTGAACTTGTTAGGCGGTGGGAGTTTTGCCATTGACTTCACTGGGTTCAGGACTGAACACTTAATGAAGATGGCAGACATAGAATCATGGAATCATAGGACTGGAGGGGACTTTGAGAGGTCGTCTAGTCCAATCCCCTGCACTCATGGCAGGACTAAGTATTATCTAGACCAGCGGTTCCCAAACTTGTTCCGCCGCTTGTACAGTGAAAGCCCCTGGCTGGCTGGGCAGGTTTGTTTACCTGCTGTGTCCGCAGGTTCGGCCGATCGCGGCTCGCAATGGCTGCGGTTCGCTGCTCCAGGCCAATGGGAGCCGCTGGAAGCGGCGCGGGCCGAGGGACGTATTGGCCACCGCTTCCAGCAGTGAACTGCGGCCACTGGGAGCCACGATCGGCCGAACCTGCGAACGCGGCAGGTAAATAAACTGGCCCGGCCCGCCAGGGGCTTTCCCTGCACAAGCAGCGGAACCACTGATCTAGACCATTCCTGACTGGTGTTTGGAGATTTTTAAGAGCAGGTTAGACAATGATGGAGATTCCACAACCTCCCTAGGCAACTTATTCCAGTGCTTAACCACCCTGACAGTTAGGAAGTTTTTCCTAATGTCCAACGTAAACCGTCCTTACTGCAATTTAAGCCCATTTCTTCTTGTCCTATCCTCTGTGGTTAAGAACATTTTTTCTCCCTCCTCCTTGTAACAACCTTTTATGTACTTGAAAATGGTTATCATGTCCCCTCTCAGGCTTCTCTTCTACAGACTAAACAAACCCAATTTTTTCAATCTTCCCTCATAGGTCATGTTTTCTAGACCTTTTATCATTTTTGTTGCTCTTCTCTGGACTTTCTCCAGTTCGTCTACATCTTTCCTGAATTGTGGTGCCCAGAACTGGACACAAGTCCAGTTGAGGCCTAATCAGCATGGAATAGAGTGGAAGAATTACTTCTCATGACTTGCTTACAACACTCCTGCTAATACATCCCAGAATAATTCTTTGGTTTGTTTTTTGCAACAGTGTTACACTGTCCACTCATACTTAGCTTGTGATCCACAATGACCCCCCCAGATCCCTTTCTGCAGTACTCCTTCCTAGTCATTTCCTATTTTCTATGTGTGCAACTGATTTGTTCCTTCCTAAGTGGAGTACTTTTGCATTTGTCTTTATTGAATTTCATTCTATTTTCTTCAGACCATTTCTCCAGTTTGTCCATATCATTTTGAATTTTAATGCTATCCTCCAAAGCACTTGCAACCCCTCCCAGCTTGGTATCATCTGCAAACTTTATAAGTGTACTTTCCATGCCATTATCTAAATCATTAATGAAGATATTGATGAGAATTGTGAATAGTGTCACTTTTAAAATTCTACAGTAATAAATTAAACTAGGAAAGACTGAGGGACAAAATAGAAAAATGGTAAATGGTTTGCTTTAGAATGGACAGTACCATTTTATAAAGTCACAATTGACATGTGTCTCACATCATCTTGAGAAGTGATAGTGATGCCCACAGTTGAGGGAATAAAGATGCGGACGTTTTTGTCCTTTTTAGATTTTCAGCTTTTGTTAGCTGAAATGTAAATACCCAACTCTAACTTTAATATGTTACTTTATTTCCTTAACTATATTTTACTATAAAAGTTAGGGGGAATTTTAAGATCTGTCAAACATGCTGGCAGTCGCTTTTAATAAGTATAGATGTTATGGGATTCAATAGTGAAGCTGTTTCAAACCATAATTTCACATGTCAAAATTTGTCATCTGTGTTAGTGAATTGGGTATGCATGTTTCATCATAGTTTTGTGTGCTTGCATTCAAGATGAAAATTAATGGATATTTTACTAGTTTCCGAGTTTCCATCATGTTAATTTCTTAAAATATTATGTGGATGAGCTGAAGATAGAATACAAGAGTATTATGAATTACTTAGTAATCCTATAAAGTTCTTCATTGCAGAAAATTACATTAAAATTGTAATAAACTCCCCCCCCACACACACACACACCTCTCAGTTGAGTCTAAAATGCATTTATGTCTAGGATCGCTTCTTGCACTGTTTTCATCTTAATAGTTCCAGAACCCCAGTGTCATAAAACCCTTTTCTTGGAATGGGATAAAGTAGTTTGACATTACTAGCAAATTTTGATTATACCCCTGTTCAAATGAAAATATTGAAACAGTTAAGATAACAGTAGTGTAGATATTTCAGCTATAGCTGTTTGATGCATTAGTATTGACATAAGAAGGTTGTATTTTGTATATAGTTGGTTTTTCAGTTAAACATTTTTACCAGCTTTTTAAGTTTAAATGTATTCAGCAATTCAATAATTCCTACGTTCCTCAGAGGAGAGCACTATGTACAGAACCTTGCACAGAGGGTCCCTGATTTTGATTGGGACCCTGTAGGTACTATAATATAAATTAAATGTAAAGTTTGGAAAGTGCTTTGAGATCTTTACCAATTAAATGTGCTATTGAACTGTCAAACATTGTGGTGGTGTTCTACTCTAACTTACACGGTAGCCTGGTATAATAGCTTTTATTGCATTTAACTTGTAATACTATTCAAAGTAAACAAACCTCCCTATTCATCATGAATATCCCATTCAAAAGAAATCTCTCAAACCCCACTTCAGCTATGCAAAGAAAATGGCATCGTACACTACATGCTAAACCAAACGTTATACAATAGGAGTATTGAGCTTGCATTTTGCCACAAAATACCAGCTTCCGAGACTCTTCAGCAAACAAGATGCTGTCACTGTAAATACAAATGTATGTGTGTGCAGGACAGTGCTTTGTAATGTGAAACATTCCCTTTACATACTGTATTTCAAGATACGTAGGTAATATTTTAGTGAAATAGTTTTACAAACTGTGCAGTAGGGTTAAGGCTGTCACTCGTGCTGTTGAGTCTTCTAGTGCTTTGCAAAATAACAAAAGGTAGATCATCAATTCAGATTTTTTTCAACTTTTTCTCTAAATTTCCCTGTTTTGTGGAAAGACTAGGCATAAAACTACTGCTTTTGTTGCAGAATAGGATAAACTCTGGATCACCACTGAAATAGAAAGTGCCTTTAAAAATAACTGGATATGGAATTGAATTCCTTTACTCATATTTCCTACCTTTGAAACTTCTCGTTCATCTGTTCTCTGTGAAACAAAACTGTCTATGCTCACAGAAGTTTTGTTTTCCACTTGTATAACTGTTACCTTAATGGAAAACTGTTATATTAGCTTTCGAAGCTTATAAGTAAAAAAAGAAAAAAAATGAACCGAGCTATGAAGACTTGCTGTTTAAAATTCCCCATATAACTGCCTTATAATTTACCTTTCTGCGGCTCTGCAGGGGTTAATGAATTGGCAAACAGTTAGATATTTTCCAGATCAGCTAGCTGAGCTTACAGCTGCGGCCATTTTTCCACAACGAAAATTCTAGCATTACATCTTACGTGTGTCAGCTTGAAAGCCAGACTTCCTCTGTTTGCCCTTCAGCATTCCAGAACTGACAACTCTTTGGGGCATGACATGCAAGGAAAGTGTATTACCGTACATTTTTAAGAGGTCAGCTTAAGCAGTAATAAGAAAAGAACACTTCAATGACAGTTTGGTGCTGCTCTTTGTGTGCTTTAGCCGTTGATTTGATCTATGTAAGCTGATTTTGTTTGAGTGAAACTGTTCTCCATCTGCATTAAAGTTGTTCACACAGCTGCCATTTTTTTTTTTATTGGAGGGGGGAGTTTGTCACTGGGCCCCTACTCCAGGAGGAGTTGGCAAGCAGTACTCTTGTAGCAGTAAAATGACACCATGCTTCTCCTCCATTTTCTAATGAAATCTGCAGAGTGGGAAAGCAACACAAGTTGGAAGCGTCTTTCTTTGGAATCTATCTGTAAACTGTTGTTTCTGTCACGGTCGTGCAGACTGTAACTTCAGCTTCCACTGCTTTGTGGGTTTTCAGCAGGTTTGTTGTTTATGAAAATCTCTCTCCTTATATTCCTTTGTAATCTTGCTGCTGCTTGTCAAGAAAATTAGGAGTAATACACTGCAAGTCCATTAACAAAGTTGCCTTTAGACTTTAGGGTGATGCAGAACAAAATACTGATGTGCTAAACAATATTTTATCACTGTTTTTAACAGTGTTAAACTAGAGAAGTAGATTATAACACTTTTCTGGGATTTAAGGGGTATTGGAATTTATAATATTGGAACAATAAAAGGTTAGCTAAAGTGAGATATTAGCAACAGAGCTGGTTTAATCTTCTGAAAAGTTGCTGATTATAAAATACAATTGGATAGAATTAACAAATTGTGTGATTTCCCCACTCCCCCCCCCCCCGACACTTAGTTAAGAAAAATGGTTGTATTGGGCCTGAAGATGTGAATAATACATTTAATTAAGTTGAAAATAACTGAAACTTTAAGTTGCATCTTAAAGCATATTTGACTGTAGACAGTAGAGAGAACCTGGTTCAAACTAAAAATGTTTTACCTGAACATTGGTTGCATTTTATTGAATTTGTCAATCTTTACACAAAGAATGAATAACTCGGTTACTGCTTTTATCTACCAAGTAAATATATTTCTTGTGTAATCTGTATGTAATGTTTTATTTGCTTAGAAAAAGTAGTGTTCATACTGTAGCTATTTGGGGTTTATTTTACTAAAAGGGATCTCATTTACTAATATGCTCTATCATTTTATAGTTAACAAATGAATGAGTAACCAGGAATTAGTTCAATTAAGTTAGTTAAGATGCACTTACTGTGCTTTAAAGGGGCTTAAATAAGGAAAGTTAGGAATGAATGTTGCTTTGTTGCCGTTCTGCTCTGGAGTGATTTTTCTAACTCCAGTTCTCTTCCATTGGAATGTCATATGTAAATGATTTGTATTTAATCGGCAAGAAATAATTCTACTATGGAAGGAATACTAGGTGGAGTGAAAATTATCATTTTATTGAGCACCAACAAGACATTACGTGCTGTAATAAAATAATCCCTGCACCAAGGAGTTTACAGTCTAAATAGAAAGACAGTATAATTCATACAAACAATACCAGGTGACCAAAAAATGGATTTATAGCTAAGCAGTGCAGTTCTTTATAAGTACTTTGTTGGTGGAGTAATGCTGGTAGACTGTATGCAGGTAGTGTGTTTATTTTCATTTACTGCTGTCAACAGACTTTCTTAGATCAAGCTTTAAGTATGTTTTTTAACTTTTTAAAGGTTAGACATTATGACCAGTTACATCAAAAGGTATATTGGTAAAATGTAGATTACTAGAAAGTTAAATAACAGATTTGTGGGTGGTGAAGTGGAGTTTGGTATATGAAAGACCAACTCTCTTTAAATGTCTGAGTTGCATTAGTAAATGGACTAAAGGAGTATGAGTTTTTTTAAATAACTTCTGCATAATTGTAAGTAATTTATATTATTAATAATAACAAAGATTTACCATTAAGAAAAATTACTGATTTAGAAGTGCAGAGAGGAATATAAAATGTTTTCCTCTCCTGCGTCATTTTACATTGCATTGCTTTGTTCTTTAAATCTTAACATTAATGAAAAGAGGAATATGCTAGAAAGGAATAGATGGAAATATGTTCAGAATTTTTGAAGGCATTGAATTGTACTTTTGAACATTAAATGCATTTGATCATAGGTCGTTCATACACTGTTGAATGTGTGCATGTGAAATATTGTTAGAGGACCTGAATTCAGTAGCTTCCTAAAATAGGTAACAGAACTCTTACATCAGCAGAATCTAATACTGTGTTAGTCATTTTATCCAACTTATCGGTTTATCTAATTACTTGTGAATATCTTCCCTATCCATGCTCCTATGCATTAAATTGACTTATGTCACGGCCATTCTTCTACCTAATTCTGTCCCCCTCCATTCAGCTGTGAAATAGAGTAGAACTGGGTCACTGCTGTGGCAGAGTAGTGGAAGACGGTGGTACGGTGGTGGTGGTGGTGGTGTACATGTTTGTAATCACCTGAAAATAGCGTATCCCTTTTTCTGCCCTTGAAACTTATACCAAGGATTTATAACTCAGTCCCTCCATTGGAGAAGAAATAACATACATGCTCCAAATATCCCTTGTATACAAAATCTTTCTTTGGGCTTTGTCATTTTTTTCATTGACTGAAAAACTGATAGCTGCAGTTCTGGGTGCCAAGAACATTGGGTGCTTTGTTTACACTTAAGTAACATATTTGATCCTACAGGACACACTTTTTTTTAAGGAACATATAATTGTGTGTGCCTTTTTTGAGGTATGTGTATTTTTTTTTTTTACCTAATCATGTTAAAAGTAACAGCCGTATTCCCTATATTGAAAATTTTCTTTAAACAAAGCTTCAGGGAACTGGATTTTGCTTAGATTTTCTAAGGCCAGACTATTGTATTCACCTGCATTTGTACCTGAAAGTGAATGTTAGTGTATGATTTTCATGTTTTGTAATTTTCTTTCATTTGACCATTTTGTTCTTGCTTCTAGCACACTAGGGAATTGATTAATGAAATACAAAAAGTAATGGTTTAGGAAATGCTGCTGCAAAGTCAAAAGCCTAGGGTACGTTAACAGCATACTAATGTGCAGAGTTACTCTTGAAGATAAACAAAACTTTATAGTAATTCAAGCTTAATTTTAATAGGACCCCAAACACCCAACAACTCCCACACATAGCAGTAGGAATGCCTTACAGTTGTAATTGTACCTTTAGGACCTGGCTATAGACAGTAGTTGTGCAAGCATTTATTTTTATAATGTTGTTTAAGGTTAAGCTTTTCAAAGTTAACTATGCAGCTCCCATTAATTTCAAGGACAGTTGTAGTTAAGTTCTCTAGTCATCTCTGAAAATCACAACCTAGATCATCTTCTTCTGTACTTCTTTTATCAAAGAAAAAGTAAACTGAACACATACACAAATGTGTGTGATCATTGATATATATAATGGGCTTGAAAAAGCTGTGTTACAGTGACATCAATAGAGTTGGTTTAAACTTGTGGGTGATCTCTAAACGTAGTTACTGTAAAGCATTCCACACCTTTAGAGTATTTGTGTGCTTTAATAGACCAGGCCCAACCACATACTCCATCCTGTGCCTTTCTGGGTTTCATTTAATTTGTTTGCGTTTGTACTGGTGTGATGGAGCAAATAAACAGGTAGCAATGAATACTGTAATCACCTGTTTATTCACAGTTCAGGTGTGGTGTATACACCCATATGTAACCTTTCTTGCAAATTCTTTGGCCTCAATCCCACCTAAAAATGGCCATGCTGTCAAGGTTATGAAAGGCAATTTTGATTTCATTTAAGATGAATGCTTGGCATTTCATCCATGGAAGCAACCAGTCATGTCAAATGGTGTATGGTATTTATGCTATCACTTTCTACTGACAATGGACTGGGTGAAGACTAGTACATAGATTTCCCTTTGGATGTCAGGATTGACAAGACAGGCAACTGTTAACCACTCATTCTTTTTGTTCCTAAGCTTGCCTTGTGTTCTCTTCTATGTTGACTTAATAAAAGACTTATACACAAAGGATTTTTTAATTTCCCACTGTAGGAAATAATGCAACCCAGATTTTTTAAAGTTTTTAATTTTTTGAGAAATGTAGTTTTGCTTTAGGTGCTAAAACAGACTTGGACTGATGAAGTGATGATCCATCAAAAAATTTTGGATCTTTGTAAGGAGTAGTAAGAAAAGACTTGAGCTGGGATAATTTGTTATGAATTTATAGCTAAACCTACTATTACTGGTACTACCATGCTAGAAAATAGTGTGTGCATATAGCTAGGCTTATAGTGGAAACTGGGTTTCAGCTTTAACTGGAGCAAATACTGCCATTCCGTAATATATACCCTACTCCAGGGGTGGCCAATCTGTGGCTCCGGAGCCACATGCGGCTCCTTGTATAGGCACCGACTCCAGGGCTGGAGCTACAAGCGCTAACTTTCCAATGTGCCAGGGGGTGCGCACTGCTCAACCCCTGGCTCTGCCCCCTTGAGCCTCCTGCATGCCACGAAACAGTGGATTGGGAGGGAGGGGGAGGCGCCAATGGGTGGCAGACGCTGGGAGTGGAGGGAAGCTGATTGGGGGCTGCTGACGTATTACTGTGGCTCTTTGGCAATGTACATTGGTAAATTCTGGCTTCTTCTCAGGCTCAGGTTGGCCACCCCTGCCGTACTCAAAACATGTTTTTCTTTTCTTAGGCTTTTTTTGAGTTTTGAAAACTATGGTACCTGTGATTAATTTTGTTCAACTTTTTTCTTTTTCTTTTTTTTTGGTGTGGGTTAGTGCCAGAACAAACAAAGACCAGCGTAAGCCAGCCTCCGCCCGTCCCCTCTAACGGCACTTCCACAGCAACCAGCACTAATAATAATGCCAAGCGGGCCACAGCCAGCAATCAGCAGCAGCAGCAGACCTTGCCTCGATACCCTCCTCGTGAAGTACCACCACGATTTCGACACCAGGAACAGAAACAGCTTTTGAAGCGAGGTCAGCAGTTACCAGTGATAGCTGCAAACCTGGGATCCACTCCTAAAGTATTAAACAGCCAATCAGGAGGCAGCGCTGTCACAAGTAAACAGCCAGTGACCAACGGAGAAGTGCCGAACAGCAGCAGCAAAAAACAGTCAGGTGAGAGAGGAAGTAACTTGTTTTCAGTGAGGTTAGATATTTTATTAGTAGCTAGATTAGAATGATTAAATTGGTACAACACAGAATCCATTTTAGGGTAAATGGGCAAAGAGTTCTCCAGTATCTGTTGTTCATGTTAAGCATTAACTTTAAAACATGGTCTCCTGTGAGCTATCTTCCTTTTAACTGAATCTCTGATCATTCTCAGCTCATCTTAGTTATTGACTAATGCAGTTTCTATACGATACAGGTGCATATCTACCTTTGAACAATGTAGGTTTAAGTTTAGATACATATTAATATCCTTTTCCTAGATCCCTCTCTTGATTGATCAAAAAGAGTGCTTTAAAGGGAACCCCTTTATGTAAAGACTTTGCCATAGGTCTGTGTGTTAGCGCTGTGTCCAATATTCAGGAATCTGAACAGCATCCTCAAAATAAGTTTCTTGTTTCAGATCCAAATCACCTTGAATTTCTGGGTTAAAAAAATCAAAGCCATAATTCTGATGTTAAGGTTTGTTTTGCTAAAGAGATTAGATTTGTTCGTGTACCCCAAGTAGAGCCCTGCGCAGATACAAATTTATATCCGTGGATATAAATCAATATCCGTGGAACCGCAGGGCTCTCCCCGGAACTGCAGCGGTGAAAGGAGCAGAACGTGGTGCCGCCACCGCTCCGAGGAGATAGCACCCCACACTGGCAGCTCGTCCGTCGTAGCTGTATTGTCCCCACTCCGCCCAATGGGGTGGGCACCAGGCTCACTGGCACCTGTCCCTGGTTGCACTCTTGTGTTCAAATGGCGCGCACACCCCCAGACAGGAGAGACAGACAGCTGAATGGAAGGGACAGGAGTGGGGCTGTGGGCAGTACAGCCACGCCGGAGGAGCTGCCGGCGCAGGACACTGGCTCCTGGGAGCGGCAGCCACATGTTCTGCTCCTTTCCCCCCTGCGGTTCCATGGATACAGATTTATATCCACGGATATCTGCATCTGCGGCTATAAACTTGTGTCCGCGCAGGACTGTAACCCCGGGTACTGTCTCTGCTGACAGAGTATCTTGGCCTCTTACAGGATCTGCTTCTCTGGAATCTGAGAGGAGAATGACTGCTGTTCATATCAATATTTTCTCTTTTTTTCACAAGCTCTTTACTCTGATCCTTCTTCATCCTTGTTGGCTTGAGCGACCTACCCTTCAAATACTTGTACAACAGTGTAATAAAGAGTTAACCATAGGAACATTTTACCAAGGGACATGGTGGTTTCTCCATCGCTGACCATTTTTAATTCAAAATTGTATCTTTCTAAAAGACCTGCCCTAGGAATTAATTTTTGAGGAAGTTCTGTGGTCTGTGTTATACAGGACATCAGACTAAATGCTCACAATGGTCCCTTCTGACCCTAGAATCTATGAACAAGTTTGCACTTTCAATGAATGAACTAGGTTATAATTTACTGATCTCTTTGTTAGTAAGATAAAGGTAGTGTATTCTTGACTGGAAAGAAATAACTCCAATTACAAGAATTTCCAAAGCATTTTGGTAGTCCACCGCTCAGCCATCATCTTCTCCATAAGTGTTTGTGTTTCTTATGCTGGTTTTTGTAGCTGCATTTAGTTGTTTGAAAGACATTTAGCAGTTATGATACAACTGTTTCACCTGAGCCATCTAAACTTGGCTGTAATTTATAGTATTTCTTAAGATACTGATGTTTGGCACTACAGAGGCTATGATGTAAAGCACTCCAGTTACAAAAAGGTGATTTTCCTTTTTAAAAGAATTCTTGAGGAAAACCTCGATACTTTGCTCCTTTTTATATCCTTGAACTCATCAGACTCTAGAAGATAACAGTATTTAAAATGAAGGTAAACTGTCAGGTATGTTGCTGTCAAACACTGTACAAATGAATGGATTGGGGTTTTTTTGTTCTGTTTTTAATCTAAGTAGTGATTTGTTATATTGGAGATTAAACTCTTCAGTTTAGTGTTTGTAACAAAATGAGCACAGTCTAACCATTTAAAAAAAAAAACTAGTTTTTTACAGATGAAATTTTTCTCCATAGGTCTGTTATCTGTTGATCTAGTCTTGTGGCCTGTAATGTCAAAGAAAGATTCACGTGTAGTTTATTAAAAATTTCTCCCACAAGGCAAACTGTTAGAAACTGGTTACATACGTTGTGAGTATTGCATTCCAACAGTGTCTTACACAGCCTCTTATTTATTTTTTCTTCTGATGCGGTTGATAAGATTCCAACCTGTGGAAAATATTTATTTACAGCTAAGTGGACTCTTCTTCTCTTTCTGGCTTTTGTTTGATGTAATACTGAGCACTTACCAGTATGGTTGAGTAATCTCTGAGCTAGAAGATCCTGGTTTCTTCCCCCAATAGAGACACAGCAGTGTTGTATTAAGCGTATGAGATGCTGCTATTCTTTGAGATGTTAAATCTAGGTCCCTCCTGGTTCTTTGGTTGTCCAGATGGTCAATAAAAGGCCCCATGGAACTTTTCCAGAGAGGAGAGAATAATCCAGTTGTCCTGGCCATCCTTCATCCGTCTCTCAAAACAGGGTGTGTGAGCTGTTGCACCCAGACAGTCACTGTGCTACCAGATCCCTTGTCACTTTGCATTTTAGTCTCATGGAATTGTCACGTATAAGAGTCAGAATGGGTCTAATAGTTAATTACCCCCATCTGTGCCACATGCCTTTTGTGTGACCTAAGGTTTCATTTCTGCATGTATGAAGAAAGAATAATGTCCAGAGGGTGGAGGTTTAATATTTGTAAGGTGCTTTGAGATCTGTAGATGAGATGATAAAGTACAAAGAATGGATTACACTGAACAGTGAATCGTAGAGCATGCTTTGGAGACTACCTTAGTTTGACTGCATAAGAGCCACTTAAGATGTCACTTGCTGCTATCATATCTGAAAAAAATTGATGTGAATAATCTGCTAAACTTGCTGTTTTGCTACTTCCATCTTCTCCTTCCCCCAGCCATCAAAAAAGATCTTAGGTCTGCTTACTAGTACTGGTATCCCATTCCAGAAATTAAAGATATCAGAACATCAGGAAGGTAAAGTAATCCCTTAAAGTCCTTTGCTTTTAAAAGAACATCTATGTGCAGATTAGCTGTTCAGCAAAGAATTTTGCGCTTCACTAGGAGACGAGAGGTTAGTAAAGTCAAGAAGAACGTCCGAGCCTTGAAACCCATGCTAATGCATATATTGCTTTCATCAAGATTTGCCTAATACTCATGGATCCTTCTTCCACCAAATGTACCCTGCTTACCTCTTTCCAAAACGTACAATAATGTCCCTGTGGTACAGTCAGTAGCCTAGATGGTAAAACCAAACAAGCAGGCAGAGATAATATGCAATCCTGTAACCTATTTGAAAGAGTATACCATATATCTTGATGGCATGGCTCCAGCAACTGTTTACATCTTCAGTACAGTACCAGTCCCTGGTGTTCTTGTTAAAGTCCTTCACACATCTACAGAAGTAGATATTTTCAATCAATGGAGTGAATATCCACATCCTGCTCTAAGAAATTAACCCTGGGATATTCTGAATACACAAATGACTTCAATACAGAATGAGAATGTGGACTGTGAACAAAGCTCCTCTGATTTAAATAGGCTTGCAAGAGATTGGGGGGGGGGGGAAGCTAGCAACTAATTTGCGTATAATTGGGCTAATGTGCACGATATGAAAAAAACCCTGCAATACCATAAAAATAAGGGAATTAAGATTAGATTGAAAACTCTCTCCCTAACTCACCTCATTCTGTACAGGTTTTGTAAACTGATATTCACAAATTAAAATAAATAGAACTTTGTATTCTATGTGCTTGTATCCTCTCAGCATTTTAAGGTGAAGTTAGAATGGAGCTGTCAGATCTCTGAATCTTAACTCTGAGTGTCTGTCAGATGCCCAACATCTAAATGCAGGCTTTTTGTGAATTATTCCTAGAAGCAAATTTACCCTCTTGTTTGTTAAGTTCTCTGTAAAGGCCAGGGAAAGCAGATTAACAATTTATGCTAATATTGATTTCCTTGGCCAGTGTAGACTGATCATAAGTCTTCTGGACTGGGCATCCTTAACTAATATTTCTCTTCAATAAAAGGTAGTATATTGCCTATATTCCTTGTGGACCCACACTTCTCCATTTTGAAAATTAGTCTGTTCTGTTTAGGAGTAAAGCTAGTTTGGGAAGTTCCTAATAGCTTTACAAGTAGATGTTATATTTGTATTCTGAGAACATGTGGTGAATCCTTTTTCCTCAAGGATTAAAGTCTTCCTAATGGAGCTCACCTATGGAACATTCTTAAGGCTAAAACCATGGGAAATACTTTCCGAGATCCGTTTACAAGTAGCTCTTGTTTATGAGAATGTATCCATGCCAGTCATAATGGTTTTCTTTATCAAAACTTTGCCCTATTTGTAAACCATGCGAGGTAAATCTTTAGAATAAATCTCTCCTCTTCTGTTTTTCTACCATGACAGCCCAGTGTTCTATCTTGACAATCTTGAAATATTCATTAGTTTGTAATCTAAACCAAAATGATAAGCAGATAGTTACTGGACCACTAACTGCTTGCTACAGTGAGCTGTATATGGCTGTTACAAATAATTATTTAAAACTGGGAGGCACATTAGGAGGTACTTCTCTGTAGAGCAATGGATTAGAAACCATCAGGATCTTGGCTCTAATCCAGACTGAGTTACCTTGAGTCTGTCTGATTTTGGGCAAGTCTCCTTTTATCTTTGTGCCTTGACAGTGCGGCTGTAAAATTGTATTAAAACAGGAGCATGCAGAAACAAAATGTGATTCAAGCTGCCCTGGGTAATTTGCTTTTAAAAAAAAGCAGGGGGTGGGGTTGGAGGTTGAAAGATTCTTAGTAATTGTGGGGCTCAAATTAATTTGGGAAGCCTTCTAAAGCTTAAATGTAATAGATTGTATAGAGTAAAGGGGAAACGAGGGGGATTTAAAACTATTACACAATTTGATTGCATATATTGTCAATAGCAAATGTTAATCTGTTACAGGAGGCAGAAGTTAGCAAAAAATTGTATGTAGTGTTTAGAAGTTTTGGCTAGGTCCTATGGTGCAATACAAATTTATAATAAACCAAGAAGCAAAATATGAGCAGATAAAGAAAAGACTTCATTCTGAAGAATAAATCACACTGTCCAAGGTTATTGTGAGTTTATTAGCTTAATAGTGAGACCAGGGATGGGCGAGGGCAGTGGTTCTCAATCAGGGATACACATGCCCCTGCAGGTATGCAGAGTTTTTTCTGGGGGTACATCAACTCATCTAGATATTTGCCTGGTTTTGCAACAGGCTACACAAAAAGCACTAGCGAGGTCAGTACAAACTAAAATTTCACACACACACACACACACACACACACACACACACACACACAATGAGAAAGTAAGCATTTTTTCAGAATAGTGTACTGTGACACTTTTGTATGTTTGATTTTTGTAAGCAAGTAGTTTTTAAGTGAGTTGAAACTTGGAGTATGCAAGACAAATCAGACTCCTGAAAGGGATCCACTAGTCTGGAAAGATTAAGATCCACTGGGCTAAAGGGCAATGTTCAAATTCTGTGATTCTTATAGTAGTCTCGTGAGTTTAACAAAAGAGACAATTTTATGGTAGGTAGTTTTTGCCATTAATACAAAGCTATCTAACAAGTCCAGTTAATTTTTTATAAGTCAAGAATTTTTGATACTAGTTATACTTTAATCGGGTGTCTGTTAATTTTAAAAACAAAACTTCAAGTTAATAGAAATCAAGTAGGAATGGAAACACTGAGCAAAAATGAAATGCAAAATTATAAATACAAAATTTTTGCATATGCAGTGCTGTCTTGGCAGGATATTAGTAAAAAAAAAAATGACGTTTTGTTTGTCAGATACTTTTGTATTTATTGCTGCTTCTAGAGCAGGGGTGGCCAACCTGAGCCTGAGAAGGAGCCAGAATTTACCAATGAACATTGCCAAAGAGCAACAGTAATATGTCAGCAGCCCCCTATCCGCTACCCCTGTCAGCTCCCAGCACTTCCCATCCTCCGGCAGCCCCGCCAATCAGCTGTTTTGCAATGCGCGGGAGGCTCTGGTGGGGGAGAGTGGGGAGGAGTGAGGGCATGCCAGGCTCGGGGGAAGGGGCAGGGGCCTTGGGGGAAGGGGCGGAGTGGTGGCAGGACCTGGGGCAGAGCAAGGGGTTGAGCAGTGAGCACCCCACAGCACATTGGAAAGTTAGCATCTGTATCTCCAGCCTCAGAGTCAGCACCTATGCAAGGAGCCACATATTAACCTCTGAAGAGCTGCATTCAGCTCTGGAGCCACAAGTTGGCCACCCCTGTTCTAGGGCTATATGAGATGGTTTATAATTTGCAGCTACTAACACTAGCTAATGAAGATGAAGGACTGCCCTTTTGACAGGGAAAAACTTCTCTTCTGAGAGAGGATGATAAAAACTGGTTCTAAAATAATTGAGTGCTTTGTGGAATAATCCCAAAGGAATACTTTAATTCAATAACAATTCTGTAATTTTTTGCTTTTTCATAGGCATGCCTCCCATTCGGGACTTGGTCAGCCATTCCCCTAACCAGTCAGGTGATGCATACCTATTTCAGTCTCATGTTTGTTGTGCACTACGTGTATGTTTATAAGAGTTACATATTTCAGTAACTACTTGCACAATTATTTGATTTTGCTTCTTGGTTGGTGGTTGTTTTAGAAGCTTGACTGTTAACGTGTATGACTGACTTAAATGCTTACTGTTTGTTTATGCACTTACATACTACAATTAGATTGAGTTCTTAATTTAATATAAACATTCTCTGGGGCAGAGTTCTGGACTACACCAGTAGGTTCCAATGCACAGTTAGGTGCTGTATATGATAAATAATTGTGACCACTGATGCTAAATAAATACTGTATTATATACATCAATAAGTATCCATAGTAATATGAAATTTCAGGTTTTTCTGATTTGTTCCTTCAGCTAGTTAAGTAACATAAAAGCAAGAAATGTTTTTTCCCCTCAGTTAGCAACATCCATATAAAATGTTCAGTTGTCCATGGTTTTTTGGCTGTTTTCACGTGTCCTGTAACTCTGAAGGATCCGTCAGCCTTCATGTTATAGTTTTTATCCCTTTTTACATCTCAGAAGCTTAGACAGATATTTTTCTCTTTGGACTAATCAGTCAGTCAGAATTACAGATAATACAATATGCAGCTCCTTTTTAAGGTTCATACAGAGTACTTAAGAACAGACTTTTGCTGAATAATATTGGGTACTTATGTGCTTCACAATATCCTAGAATGAACTGTTGGCAGCAAACATACTTCTAGACATTTTAACTTGTGCTAAATTGTGTTGGAAGTTGAGTAACTTAATGGGCTTTTTTAGTAGAATAGTTACAACTAGGTCACTTGCTTCTGAGCCTTAAGGCTGTTGGTTCATATTTTATGTTGAGACTGCTTCATGCGTAGCGTAGAAAGAGGAGAGAACTGACAGTTGTCATCTTCCATTGAGATATTAAACTGAAGTCTTGGTGTTCAAGTCATAATCTTTCTCTGAACAAAACAAGTTCTCACATGTAAGGTTTTGGGTTGCTGGAGTACATTGTAGTGATTGTTTTGCTTACACAGTAACTGCACTTCCCTTGTTTTACTCATTACATTGTAATACTTCAAGTATGAAACGTGCTATCATAATTATCTTCGCTGATTCAGATACTTTTTTAATACACTTTCTTATCCGTTTTCATTGCCACAACCTTTGCAATTGTATTAGCAGTACCATAATATGGGGAACCACAGCTCCAAAATATTTTCTTATTTCCATGAACTCTTGAAAATCTTCACTGCAAGGTTTTTGAATCTGAGCAGTTGAAAAGAAACTTCTTTCTTTTAAGCAAGTTGATCTCGTATTACATTTTCTACTCCTTTCTTGCAGTTTAAAAATACATGGTAGCTGGTGCATAATGTCGCAGTCTCTACTTTGGGTATATAGTTGACTATTAATTCTAAAGATTATGTAAAATAAATTGGTGAAAGACTTGTTATAAACAAATATTAGGTTACTAGTCTAAGTCTTTTAGCCTGTTTTCATCAGCAAGTAGTATCAAGCTCTGGGTATCTTATCAAGGAGCACAGACCCGAATTTTTAATGTTGACTTTTAATACCGAAGTATATTTTATAAGATGTCTACTAAGAGATATATTTTCAGAGCAATCTCGGAAAACTTTTGTGTGTAGAGCGCTCTAGCTAGTCTTGCAGTGATTATTTTTGCTGAACGTCACATCTGAGTAGAAAGCAAAGAAAAAAATCCTTCATATCGTTGTAAAGTCATTGCCTTTCAAAATCTTTTGCAAGATTTCAGTGAAATAAAGTCATTCAATTACTTTGTCAAAGCATTTTCAGTGATACATTCAGGGACACAAATATTGGCAGAGATGCAGGAAGAAGGTCTTTATTTGGCAGTCATTTTAAAATTAAGGCTGCTATTTTTTTAAATAAAAATCTGACCCAATATTTTTGCTTCAATTGTATACCAGTCCTTAAGGCATATGTCAAAGAAACATGAAAAGCTCATAAGTAATGTCAGTATTTTAAGATGTAACCATTTTTCTAAATGTCATTTTTAGAAACACATTAAAAACTTCCAGCAAATGAACGAAATATTAATAGTGGTGGAGTACATACTCTAGCTTTATTTATAAGTATTAATGTTTACAATATCTTGGGGGTGTTCTACTAATCAAAATCAGCATAATTCTTGAGATTAGATGCAAGGTGCTATTGCCTACAAATTGATCCTTGGACTAGACGTTACCTAGAGAAAATGAATTTACATCACTTGGCTTTAATTATTCCCTTGCCCATTCTTCTCTAGTTTTATATTACCTATTTAAATTGTAAATTTTTTGAGGGTGGGGTCATGTCTTCATGACTAACTGTAAAGTGCTTTACTCACTGGTCATGCTTTAAACATGCTAAATAACAACCATGAAAGCTTGAGACTTGCTGATCTAAGATGGTAGTGGAACAAGCAAGAGATTTGTCTGAAATTAGCTTGTGTCCCTTTTAAGTCAAATACACATTAGTAAATGCACTAGTACTCTGTGTTCATCCACAAACTATGCATTTTCCATAACTACCATCTAAAGGAGAACATACCTATCTAGGGGACTTGTATAATTCCACTGAACAGATATACATGTTTAGCAGAGAAATATTTGCATACTAATTATCAATTACCCGGGTAAATAAGGCTATCAAGTGTTGGAACATTCAGATTTTGAATATTCTGAAGCAAAGGTGTTGTGTTAGCTTAAAAGAAATTGTGTGCAGTTTGCTTAGCAAATCCTGAATGTCTTATTATGGTGAGAAGTCCTTTTCTCCAGGTATAAAATATATTTGAGAATGTAATATTATGCTGCATTTTTTCCTATTCATACAAATATTAAGCCAGTAACTTACCTGACAATTTTTCCTGATCTTCTACTAGGTTTTGGTATTTTGTTTCATATTATTCATTGTTCAAGCATTACATGTTTTTATAGTACTGTATTTCCAAATAGCTATCCTGCTATTAGTTAGCTGGTTTTTCATATAACTTACAGCAAACTTTAAAATAAATTGATGTGGGGAAGCACTTTAGTTCCGATTGTCGGTTTGGTGGATGAAAAAGGAGTTCAAGTCTCTAATAGAGGTTTAGACACTCAGGGTAACCCAATGTGTGGCAAAGTGCACCCCTTTTGCTGTGCTGCTTTGCCTTTGGCAGCAGCCTCTATCCGACACTTTAATAGAAAGTTAAAAACCTTATTCTGCATGTAGCCAACTGTGAAATACTTCTAAATAGCTGAGGAGAATTTCTTCTTGATTCCTGCATGTGATCAGCTTGTACCCTGAAAGAGAAAATGTTTTAACTTGCACAGATGCAAATTCAGCCATGCTACCTGATTTGCACTCCATATCCATGAATTCCACAGGGGATGGACTGATCAGCTTTTACTCTGTTCCTTATAACTCTGAATATCACAGTAGAGTTCCCCTCTTGCTCCTCGTTCCACGGAATGTAGTCTTAATTTTTGCAGTCTTCTATAGAATTGAACCTTGCCACTAAGCCATTTCCTTTTAAATCTCACCTTTACCTTCCTTTTTCTTTGAAGTGACTTCCTGTAAAGCACTTTCTTATTGTACGTATGGAGGATGATGTACAAAAGTAAATACCTTGAATAACCTGTCACTTAAGCTATATTATTCAATGTCCTTTAATGGTGTTTCTTTCCATACTTCTTTTCCCTGGCTACTGTTGCATAGTAGTCTAACTTCCCGTTATATATAACATTCTCCCTTTCAGAATATCGCTTTCAAGCTTTAACAATTGTTTTGTTTTTGATTTGTATGCTGCCCCTTTCATAAAGTATTTTACACGTGAGCAGTATAATATTTAAAAGCACAAACTGTAATGGCAGTCCAAACCCTAGTTTATTAGGGATGCCATATTTAATTTCATACCTCAAATATGTGAATATATTTTTCCATGCTCTTGCTAAGTGTTCTGCTAGGTATTATATGTGGCAATTGATATATTAATGTCTTCATAAATCCAGTGATAAAAGTGTTAGAGTAATCTGTGCAATACCTCTGACTTTGAATTGTTGTATTTGTCTTATACAGTAAAACCTCAGAGTTACGAACACCTCGGGAGTGGAGGCTGTTCATAACTCTGAACAAAACGTTTTGGGTTGTTCTTTCAAAAGTTTACAACTGAACATTGACTTAATACAGCTTTGAAATTTTACTATGCAGAAGAAAAATGCTGCTTTTAACCCTCTTAATTTAAATGAAACAAGCACAGAAACAGTTTCTTTACCTTGTCAAATCTTTTTTTACTTTCTCTTTATTTTTTAGTAGGTGTGTGGGGGGGGTGAAGGGAAAAAAAATAATTTAAAAAAATTGGTTCTCTACTGCTGGCTGATTGCATACTTCTGGTTCCAAACGAGGTGTGTGGTTGACTGGTCAGTTTGTAACTCTGGTGTTCGTAACGCTGAGGTTCTACTGTAATCTTTTTCTTTTTATTTTTATTTTATTTATTGGTGTTAACTGAAGTAAAATTCTTGAATTTACAGAAGAACTGTTTTTTGTTTTCCTTTTCTTTTTAGATCTGAACCACAGTGGTCTAGGATCCCATTATGAAAATTCTCACTGGGGACCTGTCTCTTCAAATAATGACTCCAGCACAAACTGGGATAAAGTTATCGTAGACGGTTCTGACAAAGTAGCATGGCCATCAATCACAGGCAGTGACCCAGAGTTGGCTTCAGAATGTATGGACACTGACTCCGCCTCTAGCTCTGGGTCAGAGAGAAATCTTGTTATTATGGCTTCAGGGAGCACAGGTGGTGAAAACGATAGCGTTCGGAATGGCATTGGACATGGTTCTCAAAATAAGTTTGTGGTTGGTAGCAACAGCAATAATGTGGGCAATGGAAGTATTAATGGGCCATGGGGTTTATCCCATGGAACCATAATAAGCACATGTCAAGTTTCTGTGGATGCTCCTGACAGCAAATCTGAAAGTAGCAACAATAGAATGAATGCTTGGGGCACCATAAACTCTTCATCAAATGGAGGGTTAAATCCAAGCACTTTGAATTCAAATGGCAACCATGGTGCCTGGCCTGTATTGGAGAACAATGGACATGCCCTGAAAGGGTCTGTAGGGAGTGGTAATTCTGGCACAAATATTCAGTGCAGTACCATAGGTCAGAAGTCTAACAATCAGAGTATTAACTCTAAAGTGGGTGGTTCAGCCCATGGTTCCTGGGCAAGCCTTCAGGAAAATTGTGATTCTGAAGTGAATGGTACAAGGAAGGTTTCATTCAGTGGACAACCTCAAAACCTTAACACTGAAATGAATGGACCAAATAACACTACTAACTTTATGACCTCTAGTTTACCAAACTCTGCTGGTTCAGTACAGATTAACAAACTGCCTAATAATACAGGGCCTGGGGCCTGGCGTGTGAGCACAATGAATCATTCTCAGATTCAGGCCTCTCCAGTTACAAATGGCACTTCCACTTCTCATCTTAGCAATGGTGAGGCAAAAAATGGTGGATCTTATGGTACTACGTGGGTTGCCTATGGTTCTAATTACTCTGGAGACAAATGTTCAGGCCCAAACAGCCAAGCTAATGGTGACACTGTGAATGCAACTCTAACGCAGCCTGGCAGCAGTGGGCCTGGCAGCACTAATTTTCAAATCAATGGGAATAAAGGAGGAGGGGTCTGGGAGGGAGGGACAGTCAACTCCCAAACTATGCCATGGGGAAGCGCAAATGGTGCGAGTTCTGGAGGAAGTCGAAGAGGATGGGGCAACCCTGCACAAAACACTGGCACTAGCATTTCAAATGGGGAATGGAATAAACTGCCTAGCAATCCGCATTCCAATGAAAGCGTAAATGGAAATCGTAGGAAGTTTACAAATGGATGGAAATCTGCTGAAGAGGATGATCTTAATAGCCAGAATTCTGCTGCATCTCAGATAACTGAGCAGAACAATGTATGGGCCAAAACAGGTACTGGGGATAGCGAGGGTAGTACAGAGAGCACTGGAGGCCATGATGATAAAGTAACTGCAGAAGGACAGAACCGGGAGAGAAGAAAAGTTGACCAGCATGCATTACTCCAAAGTATAGTGAGCAGAACTGACTTAGATCCACGTGTCCTTTCCAACTCTGGTTGGGGACAGACTCCAATTAAACAAAACACTGCCTGGGATACTGAAACATCGCCAAGAGGTGAAAGAAAGACTGACAATGGGACAGAGGCCTGGGGAGGCTCTGTGACACAGACTTCCAGCTCAGGGGGATGTGTGGAGAGACCTAGCCCTAATGCTAATGATACCTCATCTATATCAGGGTGGGGAGATCCAAAGTCTGCTACAAGGTGGGGAGACTCCAAAGGCTCCAACAGCCAAGGGGGGTGGGAAGAGGATTCTGCTGCTACAGTAATGGTCAAGAGCAATCAAATATGGGTAAGTGGCAAAGAGGACAAGTCGTCCTGGAATGATACACAGAAGATCAAACAGGGATGGGCAGATGGACAAAAAGCCAGCCAAGGTTGGGCAATTTCTGCCAACGACAGCTGGGGAGAAAATTCAAGAAGCAACCATTGGGGTGAGGCTAAGAAATCTAGTTCAGGAGGTAGTGACAGTGACAGATCGGTATCTGGTTGGAATGAGTCTAAATCAAATTCTGTCACTTGGGGAAGTAGTAATACAAACCCAAATCCATCTTCAGGATGGGATGAGCCTGCAAAATCTAATCAGAGCCAGGGCTGGGGAGAAACTCCCAAATCAAATCAGCCTCAAGGTTGGGGTGATTCGTCAAAGCCAGTCAACTCCCCAGACTGGAACAAGCAGCAAGATGTTGGCTCTTGGGGAGCACCATCTACCACAAATAAACCACCAGGTGCCGGGTGGTTGGGTGGACCAATACCAAGTCCAGCAAAGGAAGAGGAACCCACAGGATGGGAGGAGCCATCCCCAGAATCAATACGCCGTAAAATGGAAATTGATGATGGAACTTCTGCTTGGGGTGATCCAAGCAAATACAACTACAAAAATGTGAATATGTGGAATAAAAATGTCCCAAACAGTAGCAGCAGTTCAGACCAGCAAGCACAGGTACATCAGCAGCTACTGCCTTCAAGTGCCATGTCCAACAAGGAGAGCAGTAATGGTTCTGGTAAGACTTCATTTTACCTAGACTTGTGTTTTCTTGGGCAATTATAAAACACTTCTCTGGACTTCGTTTGAAACTAGAAACTTCTGTAAGGTGGGGAATAGTTTTGTCAGAGAACTGAGAGCAGTGCAAATAGGTTTTCAGTGCTTGTATTTTATTTGATGGAATCTTTCTGAAATTTAAAAAGTGAACTTGAGCAGTATAGTTAGCGCTAGGCTACTCCTCTTGCATTTAAGTGGCTGAGGGTGTAGAGGAAGAAAAAAAAAAAAAAGCAACATCCAGAAAGGAGAAGCACTTTTGCTTTGTATGTAGCTCCAGATTTTAATTAACTTCAGCTGTGACATTAACTTTAAGCCTCTGTGGCAAACAGAGTGGCATTAAGAGGTGTCTGCAAGGTACAGTGCAGACTCAAGGCTTCACCTGTGTCCTTAATACAGAATTTTTATTGCTAACAATGAGGAGGGCACTTTGCTGTTCACTTCTTGGTGAGGGAAGGCACTGGGAGTTTATTTATATTGCTATAGCAGGTTTGGACTTCAGAAAAGGAGCTCTGACCTCAGTAGATTGGGGGAAGGGTAGTTGAGCTTGCACAGTATATCTAAGAAAGTATTTGCCTTCCAGTAATTTTCAGTTGCAATTGAATCAGATCCAAAAGAGGAAATGCCTTCAATTTGAATTGGAGTTTTTAGATGTTTAGTGTCTTCTCATTTGAGAAATCTCTGTAATCAAAATGTAATGTCTTCATGTATGGAACTGGTGTTATATTTAGTTTTTTCCCCATGAAGAATCTTACAACTGCAATATTTTACGTGATTTAAAATGTGTATTTATCTTGCTTTTAATTATGTGTTGTTATATTTTGCGTGTAAAGAACCCCTCAGCGTTTTACATAATGTTTTAAGACTTGTTAAACTCACCAATAACTCCTGCTGCTTTAAAAAGGTTGGGGAGAGCCTTCTACTCCTGCCACTACTGTAGATAATGGAACGTCCGCGTGGGGTAAACCCCTGGATACTGGTACTAGCTGGGGAGAGCCCATCAGTGATGCAGCAGGCACCTCTGGCTGGGGAAATGCTTCTGTTGGTCAGCAGGCTTCAAGTAAACCTGGTATGTGCTTTTGCAGCTTCTTTGAGTGTGCAGGTGGTGAAGTGTGAAATAGTGACCAAGAAGTTTGATTGTGAATTCAAATATAACAGGCTTGTATCTTGATAGTTATGTAAATACAAAAGGTAGATGTGCTCTCTGTAAATTTGCTAGTGACTTTCCCAGATCTTCGGTACTGAAGATAAATTCTATTTTCATTAGTATTTTTAATAATGGGAAATTAGCAGCTTTTTTTTTTTAAGACTAGTGTCATAAGTTAAAACAAATGCTATCGGTTGATTTCTTTTTCTGTTGCCTTTGATCTCCCTGGATTCACAAGATTATGGCAGAATATCAGGTTTGTCACAATAATATAGTTTTACTTAACAATTGAATATAGTCTGGCAACCTTAAGATGTATTTGCATAAAAGGGAGTTAGTTCATGTCTGAAAAATCTTTATACCCAGGGCCTAAATCTATGCAAGATGGTTGGTGCGGTGATGATATGTCATTGCCAGGGAGTCGGCAGACCAGCTGGGAGGAAGATGATGAAGTAGAGATTGGAATGTGGAATAGCAGTTCCTCCCAAGAAGTTAACCCATCTTTGAATTGGCCACCATACATGAAAAAAATGCCTACAAAGGTAATTATGACTTTACGAGGTGAGGCTGGAATTTAAGAATGCAAGAAGTCTGGGGGACAGAAAATGGATGTAATTCCTAAAAGCCTCTCACACAGGAACTATTTTGTGGGTAGGTGTAGGTGTGGGGAGATAGCTTCTAAATGCTCCAGTCAGTATTAAGGACCCCATTGAACTCTGTTGTACAATTATGTAGGAAGGCTTAATCCTTGTTTACGTTTTAATTTAATCCTTTCTTACAATGTAATATACGTGCTGGTGACTGTTTCTAGTATCACAGTAATCCCTTTTATTTTTAAGGGAACAATGAAAGGTGGAAATAAACAAGATGAAACATGGATAAATCCATTCATTAAGCAATTCACAAATCTCAGTTTTTCAGTAAGTATGGTATGTTTGGCAGGCTTGATAAATATCCTTGTTTCAATTAAATCATTTTCAAGTTTAGATTAACTGCTTTCTTCTTTGATTTGTTTTTTCCATTCCTTTACTGTTCAGATCTTCAATATAAGAACATCTGTTGTTCGGAAAACTTCTTATAAACATTACTGAGTTTTAATTCTAGTAGCATATACCAGATCGTCAATATTTTTGTGTGTCTGATGTCTGTCTTCATCGATAGGGGGATTGGAAAAAATGCTTGCAAAATCACATGTGCTTTGTCAAGTTTGATTATTCTTTCTTGCAGGGTTGAATGAAATACTCATTGTATCTGGATCTCCTTTGTTTTAAAAAAAAAGTTAAAGGTTCTTAATAACTGATTCATTTTATTACTTCAGAGAGAATCACCAGAAGAAACCATACCGAGCAATAAGATGGACATGTCTGGAGGTAAGCATAAGGGAAATTAGTCTTGTGTTTACCGATTTTGACAGTTATTCCACATCTTTTTGTTTGCATCTTCTCCTGAGTTATTAAAAAATAATTCTCATTCCCCTAAAGAAACGGCGGTCCTGATTATGTAAATACTTGCACACATGAGAAACTTAACATATATAAGTAGTCCCATTGATGGCAATGGAATTACTCGTAAGTAAAGTTAAGCATGTGCATAAGTGTTGACATGATGGGAGCCTAAATATGAACTCAAAAATCTATCTAGGCCTCCTCCTGAGCAACTTAGTTGCTACTGGAAACAAAGATTTGATACGACATTAATCACTAATGCATTTAGTTTGGTCTTAGAAACAACAAATTTAGCTGTTCAAAGAGGTTTTCATCATCTATAAAAGAGAATCTTGCATGCTAAGAATATTTTAGAAGTATATTTATCTTTACTGTAACCTCTCATTAATGAAAGTCTGTTTATGCGGAACTGGTCCGTTCATAGTAAATTTGAATGGTTTCTCTAGCAAATAAACATAGTAGAATTACTTTGAATAATGAGTGAAAATGAAAGATGTACAGTAGAAGTCTCTTGTGGAGGAAAAAACAGTATCCACTAGTTACAAGATGACCATTCTGTGATTGCGTCGCAAGATGAGCAGAATTTGTTCAGAATTGCATGTTGTCAGGTAGTTTTGGTCCTTACTCTAAGATTGTGTAAAGAAAATTGTAAACAAATTATAAATATTTTCATTAAGCTCATTGTGTTAAGTCATTTCATGCTTTTTTTATTGAGATTTACATTCCCCTGCACGGTGCAGCAGGAGGTAAAGAATTAAACTGAATAGCTAATTTGTATTGGACAAGCTAAAAGGCAACATGTAAACTAAAATCCATGCAATGTGCAGCGGCAGTCAGTTAACCATTTTGGGAATCATTAGGAAAGGGATAGATAGAAAATATCATATTGCCTCTACATAAATCCATGGTACGCCCACATCTTGAATAGTACATGCAGTTCTTGGTCGCCCCATGTCAAAAAAGATGTATTGGAATTGGAAAAGGTTCAGAAAAGGGCAACAAAAACGATTAGGGGTATGAAACCGCTTCCATATGAGGAGAGATTAATAAGACTGGGACTTTTCAGCTCGGCAAAGAGACGACTAAGGGGGGGATATGATAGAGGTCTATTAAATCATGACTGGTGTGGAGAAAGTAAATAAGGAAGTGTTATTTACTCCTCATAACACAAGAACTAGAGGTCACCAAATGAAATTAATAGGCAGCAGGTTTAAAACAAACATAAGGAAGTATTTCTTTACACAATGCACAATCAACTTGTGGAACTTGTTGCTAGAGGGTGTTGTGAAGGCCAAGACTATAACAGGGTTCAAAACAGAACTAGATCAGTTCATGGAGGATAGGTCCATCAATGGCTATTAGCCAGGATGGACAAGGATGGTGTCCTGAGCCTCCGTTTGCCAGAAGCTGGGAATATTCAACAGGGGATGGATCACTTGATGATTCCCTGTTCTGTTCATTCCCTCTGGGGCACCTGGCACTGGCCACTGTCGGAAAACAGGATACTGGGCTGGATGGACCTTTGGTCTGACCCAGTCTGGCTGTTCTTAAAAATCTAATTTACTTTAAAAAATTTAAATTTTTCTGGTTTAATTATCCAGTGTGACACTAGTATACGCATATCTTAAATTATTTTTATCTATTGTTTCTTTAAAGGATTTTTGTAACTGAATGAAGTACTTGTTAAAGGATTTATGGAATTTTCTCATCCAAATAGAAGGAAGATGGTAAATGTAACTGCAAACCAGGAAAATTTTTACTGCTAGTATTAAGAATGTGTGGTTAACATCTGGAAATACAAACTTCAAACACCATGTGAGACTTGCCTTGTTCTCCAAAAAAAACAATGCAATCAGTTTTGTCTGAAGACAAGTAAAATCTGTTTAATCAGTCCTCTGGCAATCTCGTATAGCAGTCGTCATAGTATTTTGTGCTCTAAGGCAAAACAAGAAAAATGGTGTTTAAAATCATTCAAACATCTTATTCAGTAGTGCCTCGTTTAGTGCAGTTATAGACTAGCACATACTTATTTACTATTACGTATTTGAGCAACTAATTGGACTCTTCAACTTCATCGCCTTTCTTTCTTCACCTTATTAGGAATATTACAGGAGAAACGAATAGAGTTGGATAAGCATGGCCTGAACGTTGGAGATTACAATCGGGTGGTAGGAAAGGGCCCTGGTTCTCGTCCTCAGATTTCCAAAGAGTCTTCCATGGATCGCAGTCCTTATTTTGATAAGGTTAGTGACTGCTTAACTCTAACCCTGATAAACATTAATTCAGACAGCAGTCTGTAGCTATGATCCATTTGTCCCATAGCTTCTGTACTTGGTGGAGAGAGAAATTAGGGCTTTACTATTAAACTGTAAAACTTGTTTTGTCCTTTTAACTTATTTATCAATACTAAGCACTTATATAGCGCTCTTCTTCTACTTGCAGTGCAGATAACACTAATCTGGTCTTTTTTGTTTTCTGCCTGTTTCCTGCTGATGCTGGACTGTCATGTGACTCTTCCCTTCTGTTCCTGGCAATGGTTTCTCCCTTCTGCTTGCTTGCTGGCTGGTTGTTGCGCATCTGTTTGTCTATCCAATCAGGATGGCATTGTAGCAGACGAGTCCCAAAACATGCAGTTTATTTCCAATCAAAACATGAAGCTTCCCCCTTCAAATAGTGCACTACCTAACCAAGCCCTTGGCTCCCTAGCAGGGCTGGGTATGCAAAACTTGAATTCTGTTAGACAGGTAAGGCCATGTGCATATCCTTGGCATGTTACTTGATGAGAGCGTTTTATTCCTTTGATATAGCAGCACGACTATTAGCTGATATACTGTTAAATTCTAATTCTGAATACATAGGGGTGGGGGAAGCCGCAGAAGAGGGGGATTGTCACTAATGTTAACTTCTCTTTCCAGAATGGCAATCCCAGTGTGTTTGGCGTTGGTAATATAGCAGCACAGCCCAGGAGCATGCAGCAGCCCCCAGCACAACCTCTTAATTCATCCCAGCCTAACTCACGTGCTCAAGTGCCTCCTCCGTTACTCTCCCCTCAGGTAATACAAGATAGAGCAACCACTGTTGTTAACATGCCAGAATTCCTTTGTCAGTCATCCATAGTTTTCCAAAACATTCCAGTCGGGGAGTACAATTGTTTATACTTGGTCTCAGTTGAAAAATTACACCTCTACCCCAATAGAGGGGGTAGGGAGGGATAGCTCAGTGGTTTGAGCATTGGCCTGCTAAACCCAGGGTTCTGAGTTCAGTCCTTGAGGGGGCCACTTGGGGATCTGGGGCAAAATAAGTATTTGGTCCTGCTAGTGAAGGCAGGGGGCTGGACTCGATGACCTTTCAAGGTCCCTTCCAGTTCTAGGAGATGGGATATCTCCATTTAAAAAAATATATATATATAACGCGACCCGATACAACACGAATTTGGATATAACGCAGTAAAGCAGCGCTCCAGAGGGGCGGGGCTGCACGCGCTGGCGGATCAAAGCAAGTTCGATATAAAGTGGTTTCACCTATAACACGGTAAGATTTTTTGGCTCCCGAGGACAGCGTTATATCAGGGTAGAGGTGTACTTATAATTTGGAGCAAATTCTGTCCATTCATTTACTGAGTTTATGGCATAATAAACTTTTCTCTCAACCCAAAAAGTCAGTTCTCAGCGAACAACACAATCTTTGCTGGGCCTGGGGAAAAAGTGGTTTAAAAATATTTATAACTATCTGAAGATGTGGGGCTGAGAATAAGCCATAGGAAACATCCTTAAGTTGCAGAGTGGTAGCTGTGTTAGTCTGTATCAGCAAAAAGAATGAGGCGTACTTGTGGCTCCTTAGAGACTAACAAAGTTAGTTGTAGTTAGTTATGCATACCCAAATAAATTTGTTAGTCTCTAAGGTGCCACAAGTACGCCTCCTTCTTTATCCTTAAGTTGGCAATTGTGCCGTTAGATGTGGTCTGCATGTGCACACAGCTCTAAGTGCTTGATTTTCCTGTAATGCTGACAAACAGCATCCTTGACTTTAGCCTGGATCCTCCACCCTGTAGCTAACTCTCCACAACGCACTTTGCTCCCTACTTATACTCCCCCAATTACAGAGAACGTCCTGAAGCCAAACCCTGAGTTCCTTGTCTGTGTGGAGACTAGAAGGGACTCCATAGAAGCACTGGTGCAGCATTACAAGAGTCTCTGAAGTGCAGCTGTGAGGGCACACTTCCTAGAGGCACTAGTATGTAGGATGGCGTTCCTGGTAACAGAGACGCATCTGTGTTCCACTAATTTTTCTTTAGAAATCAGGGGCAGGAGTCTCTCTGTTGCAATGCTACACACAAAATCAAAAACTACAACTTAGAGCTCTGACAGTGTTGCTTACTCTGTGGCGTTGCTTACTCTGTGGCATTGCCCATATGCTGTCTTTTTTCTGTTTGTTTTTCTTAAATCCTGAATTTAAGATCTCTTTTAGGGTGCATAGCATTAAGCAAACGGTGTGCAATATGGTTGAGTTAAAATTGGTGTCAGAACCCTAAATCATGCTTTTCCAGACTTTTGTGCCTTCAGTTGTGAAAATGTAATGTTTTAATTTACCTTTTTGTATTTACTAGTGTTAGTGTTCGATATTTTACTATATCTTCTAATTATTTTTATAGGGGAGCATATTTCGCACTTTCAAAGCATTGAATACTTGTTGACCTGATGGTTGTGCTGTTAACTGCATAGGTTACTGTCAATCTACCAGTGTTCAACTGTAGATTGCAAAAAGAACAGGAGTACTTGTGGCACCTTAGAGACTAACAAATTTATTAGAGCATAAGCTTTCGTGGGCTACAGCCCACTTCTTCGGATGCATAGATTGTCATGGTTCATGTTCTGTCAAACCCTGTGTGCTAGAATATGGTCCATTTTACAGGTTCCAGTATCATTACTGAAGTATGCACCAAACAATGGTGGCCTGAGTCCACTTTTTGGCCCACAGCAGGTAGCCATGTTGAACCAACTATCCCAGTTGAACCAGCTTTCTCAGATCTCCCAGTTACAAGTAAGCAAAACAACCTACTCATTCTAATTTTTTTAAACTTTAAAGTCTGATCAGAAACTTTATCTGAACTATACCCCTTCATAAAAATATTCTGTTTCTTAGCGGTTGTTGGCTCAGCAGCAAAAAGCGCAGAATCAGAGAAGCATGCCTTCTACTGGTCGTCAACAGCAGGAACAGCAGGTACAATCATAGACAAGCCTTTAAAAAAAAAAAAAAAAAAGTTAAAACTGTCTGAAGAAAGAGAGAATTGGTTTGTTGCTTATTTTAGAATATAGTTAATAACGGGCAGTTTACAAATGTGGACAAGGTAAGTGAAACTTTCATGGTGCTTGAACCACAGGATAGAATGCACTTTAACCTTAGTGATGGATTTTGCTGAGCTAAAATATACAAAGGGAAATGCATTAGTGTATTTATCTGCTTTTGCCAAATGTGATTTCCCCTTCCACCCCCCACTTATTTCATGACTGATGTGGGTTTTTTTAAGGGTCGATCTCTTAGTATGCAGCAACAGATGATGCAACAGTCCCGTCAGCTTGATCCAAACCTGTTAATGAAGCAGCAGACTCCACCATCTCAACAGCAGCCACTCCATCAGCCTGCCATGAAATCTTTCCTTGAGAATGTCATACCCCATGCTACTCCTGAGCTGCAGAAAGGGCCATCACCGATAAATGCATTCAGCAGCTTCCCTATAGGTGAGTTTCTCCATCGCTAGTCTAGTGCAGTTAACTGATGCTTGTGTGCCACAGGATGCACAACCTTCCCTTTTCCCTTTGCATTTTCCCCTCTGGGAACAACCCTGTTTTGTATCCTGTTAGTGCTTCTCTCTCTCACTAAGAGCAGCAGCATCTTTTATTGGACTCATCCTGTTGTCTCTGTTCAGGAAAGAAGTTCGCCAGTCAAACTCATACCATTTCCAAAGGTGAATAAGTCTGTGTTACTGTGCAAAATGCTTTAAGTTATTTGCAATGTCTGTCTCCTTGCGTTTGTCTTTTTTACCCTGCGGGTCCAGAGCTGCTGACATAAAGTCCTAAGTACATAATTATGAGTCCTGGAGCCAAAGAGCTTTTGGGAACATATCTGTGTGAGGAACCCACATGAAAGGTCTTATTTCTCTGGCTATTAAAATGTCTTCCCTGGTTTTGGAATTACATAGATAGCCAAATGGTATTTAGTGCTAACTTGTACAAGTTTTATCCAGCTGCTTTAATTGCATCAAAAAATATTCGCTCTGAACTTAGAATGCTTCTCTCACTATAGGCAAAGCAAATGAACCTTTATAACTGCGAACTTTTTGTCCTTTTTCTCTCCCCTTTTTTCTACATTTTCAGGCTTTTATCCCATTTCCACTTCAGAAATTCCAGGCTTGTATATTTTTCCTTCCTTAGGTCCCTTCTGATTGCTTTTTTAATATTTCCTAAAATTGGTATTCCCTGTTCCTCCCTCCTTCCCCAGCCCCCGTTTTTCCCTTCCCTGTCCAGTTTGCTTTGCTCGCGCATCTCTCTATTCCTGCTGTTTATGTTGAGCTGGTCTCCTTTGCATTCATGTTGCCCTACTCTGTAGAAAAGTTGATTTTTTTTTTTTACAGACTCTGCTGCTGAAATCCCCTCGCTTTAGAGATTGAATGATGTGGAGCAAGTAGATTAGTGCAGGCCGTGCTGCTACACTGCATGTGGCCCCCTGGCACTTTGCTTGTGGCCAGACTGAAACCTATGCTGCTTCTTAATAGCTGCTGTTGGTTGGTGTCCAGATCCAGCTTCTTGGTAGCTACAGTAATTAAGAGGATATGTAAAAATGTGGCCCCCTGGTGGTCATTAACGATTCCATGGCCCTTCTTGCAAGGGTAGGGATATTTAACTCTGATCTCCTACCAGATTCCAAATTGGGTAATTACATCTTGCCAATCTTGAATTCCCCTTGCTGTTTCAACTGGATATAGCATTCTTCACTCCTTGGTTTAAACTGTTGTGTAATGTTGCTGTACTTTTAAGCAGATGTTGTGTTTCACTTCCAGGTTAACTGCGGGTCCCTGGTGGGTGACAATAGTGTTTGTAAAATTGTTATGAGATACTTTGAATTAACACTATATAAATTATAAAAATCAAAAGTGTAGCAAGAATATTAGGTTGCTGGAACCAACTAAACTTCTCAGTGAAGAATAGAGTCCGTAAGAAAGATGGTGGCAATCTCTAGCAGCACACTGCAGTAGCATTAGTGTGAGGATGAACCAAAATTGGAGAGTTCGCTTCCTGAAGGTTGCTATATTTCCTGCTTATACTTTCACAGCATTATGGGGGGGCTTCTTGTGGCATTCAGAGCAGGACAACCTCTGCATGGGCACTTTTTAAAGACACCATAATAGAGGCCCAACTTCAATGTATACCCCAAATTAAGAAACACAGTAAAAGAACTAAAAAAGAGCCACCGTGGCTTAACAATCATGTAAAAGAAGCAGTGAGAGATAAAAAGACTTCCTTTAAAAAGTGGAAGTCAAATCCTAGTGAGGCAAATAGAAAGGAGCATAAACGCTGCCAAATTAAGTTCAAGAATGTAATAAGAAAAGCCAAAGAGGAGTTTGAAGAACGGCCAGCCAAAAACTCCAAAGGTAATAAAACGTTTTTTAAGTATATCAGAAGCAGGAAGCCTGCTAAACAACCACTGGGGCCCCTTGATGATCGAGATACAAAAGGAGCGCTTAAAGACGATAGTCATTGCGGAGAAACTAAATGGATTCTTTGCTTCAGTCTTCACGGCTAAGGATGTTAGGGAGATTCCCAAACCTGAGCCAGCTTTTGTAGGTGACAAATCTGAGGAACTATCACAGATTGAAGTGTCACTAGAGGAGGTTTTGGAATTAATTGATTAAACTTAACATTAACAAGTCACTGGGACCAGATGGCATTCACCCAAGAGTTCTGAAAGAACTCAAATGTGAAGTTGCGGAACTATTAACTAAGGTTTGTAAGGTCCAGACCGATCATGTACTGAGGGTGAAATTCATTCTCCATTGCACATAGACCAAATAATGGCACTTCTCCCATGCAGACTTTCCTGTCCACAGGATGGAATCCCCCTTTGTGAGCTGGCTGTGGCCACTCTTCCAGTCTCCGATCCTCCTCATACCCCGTGCGCAGGCTTCAGTGGACTCCTCTGCACTAGCTTCTTTGGAGCTGATACTTAGGGTGCCGAGATCACTGATGTGAAATGAGCACCAGTTGTTTCCCACAACTGCTTTGCAAAGAACCCAGGATAGAGGGGTCAAGCACTGGCATATTTTTATTCTCCTTTCTGCTGTTTCAGATCTGTTGACGGTTGTCTGACATTTGCAGACTCTTGGAGGTTGCACCTGTTCACCTGTCAGTTAGTGAAACATTTGCTGGGAAGCTCCCTAGAGGGTGCTGCAGGGTGGTGGTAGCCTGTCTGGCATCAGTGTCTACTTGTGGGCTCTCTTTGGAGACCACACATAGGGCAGCAAAAGTTGGCCCATGAGAAGAATGCAGTGTCAGACTTTTAACTTTTCCTAGTGAAAGAACTTTGACTAGTTCCTAGTGAAAGTGAGGAGGCTAGTAAAATGAATTATGAAATCCTGTGACTCTTTAGGCGTATATGAAAATGCTACCCCATGGTCCATATGCAGGATCTACAGGAATGAAGCAAACCATAAATAGAGATCTGATGGCAAAATGCCCCTTAAGTTTTCAGAGTTATACTTTTGTAATGGACCATGAGGTCTCTGCCACTTCACTCAGCATCGGGAGGGTTGCCTTCAAACTACCTTCGGCTGCTGTCTCTTCACTGTTCAGATTATCACCCTGTGACTTTCCCTTAAGGAACTGGAGTGAGTGAAGAATGCCAGAGTTGATAGTGTGTTCATTAAGCTTGAATACTAAATACTGGGTTCCCATACAGGAATGTTAGAGTGGCAGTTCAGATCGTTTCCATGCTTCTGGTTTGGCAGACTGCTTCCATAGAACATGCAAAGAGCACGAGTGGAGGGGAAGTGGGTTGTTTTGTGTCGAATCAGGATTAATATTGTTTGTGGACAGGATAAACGTGGACCAAAAAAACCAAAGATGCCTGTGCAGCTCCTTGCTAAGTGCCCATGCATCTCTGCAAAGTACAGTTCAGTTGTCCAGCCAAGTATCCTGTTGAATAGCTCAACCAGGCATGGAAATGAGTTTCCAGCTGGAGAAAACCAGATACAATTTCTGCTGAATAGGACCCCCAATGAGATGTCCCTTAAGATGCCAACTTACACAGATAAGGTCAAAGATATTCACCAAAAACTAAATATTTGAGACTCGGGGAGACTTGGAAAAAAATCTTGGTTTGTGGCTAAAAATTTTAATGCTGATCTGAGATCAATATTAGGGGGGGAAAAAAAGTTCTGTATTTCATTTTTTGAATGTTGTGTTCACAGGGGTCTAATTCATAATTTAATCTTTGGCTCCTTCCACTTGCATTTTTGCATGAGGGCATCAGCCAGGAGCTCAGTGCTTGCACGGCTGTGCTTATGTCTGTAGTAAGTTCACTGTTCAATACTCTAATGTATTTAAAGTACAACATAGTGAATTGGAAGCATGAAACAAGCAGAGCGAAGTAATATGGTCTTAAAGGGTAATTAAGAAAACAGTGGCAGTTAGCAAAAGAAAAGTATCTTATCTCGATTTCATAAACCAATGTATTTATAGGAATGAACTCAAACTTGAATGTAAACATGGATATGAGCAGTATTAAGGAGCCGCAATCACGACTGAGGAAATGGACAACGGTGGACAGCATTTCTGTTAACACCTCATTGGATCAAAACTCCAGCAAACATGGTACGTTAAATACATTGTTAGTGAGAACACTAAGATTACGTACGCATCAGACAGAACTTTTCAAGGTCTCTGTGCATATGAAACTTCCATTCCCGGTGTATTGGAGTATACTGGGGTCCCATTGCTAAGGTTGCATGTAGTTCTGTTCTGTCAGAATTTCTATTAGTCTGTCCTAAAATGTTGTTTTAGACTAAAACTTGCTGTGTATCTTCAGCACCAGCCAGTCGTCTTTTGATGTGTGACTTTTGATGTGTGGAAGGATAACTTTTTTTTAAAACTTCATTGAAACTGGAATAAGGCCTGTTTTTAAAGTGTGGCCATGAATACTAGTTCCTACCTTAATCTGGATTGGAACACTTCATTTTTTATTTTAAAACAAAATCTTACATTTCTTCAGCTTTAAAAAAAAATTTGAAACTCATCCCAGTGTGTTAATCTAATCATATTTTACAATATGCTTTGTCTTTGTGCTTCACCTTCTGTTAAGGTTTGGATTGAGAATGTGTATGTACATATAAATGCACAGTGTTTGTAAAGGGTAGAAAAATAGGCTTACTATAGCCCATGTTAGAATAAGCAAACAAACAAATCTACAATATAAATCAATGCTGTGATTCTGTAGTCAGGACTCAATTGGCATTTTAACAATGTTTAAATCACCTGAAATCTCATCTGATTGAAACTTGACATACAGTCTCTAGATGAATACTTATAAAATGCCTCACATGGTGTCTCATTGCAATTCAGTTCTGGGGCTGCATTAGTTGTATTTTTAGATTTGTCAGCTGCTTTAACACTATGAAAAGTCCTCCCTGCCCTAAACATCTAGTGGCATTATCCTGGTACTGCACTTGTTTGTTTTGAAAGCTAATCATTACACATAGGTGCCTATAGATGTGATGTGCTGCTCTTACCTTAGTTTGTTCAGAGACAAGAGTTACCTCAATGTTAGAAACTTGATGGTTCTGACCCTGCTGTGGCCTATAGAAGATACATATATCCAGGGAAGTTATCACTACTTCAGAAATACAATTGTCATCACAAAGTTATCTGTTTTTGCTGATAGTGAGGGTGACATAACTTAAGGTTTATTGAGGTCTACAACCAGTGCTTCCTGGAGTTTCCCCACCCTTGTGAGCATTATCAAAAAGTGGATTAACATTCTAGTTGCCCTGTCAGTTCTGTCATTGTTTTGTGCCAGATGCTGTTAGCCAACAGGTTTATTTAAAAAGCTAAAATCCACAAAACAGCTTTGTCAATGAATTTACTATGTAATTAGCACAGGCTTTTGGAGGCTGAGGATGCAGAGGTACTCTTTGCACTTTGCAAATGGATCAAGGAGGGTTCTTCTCTTTTAGACCATAGATTTATTCATGAATTTACCTGCAGGATTTGAATTCTCTTAGATTTGACCCTGCCACATATTTTGAATAGAGTACTACTAGGCTAATTGCTCTACATTGCTACTAACCTACTTTGTAATTAATTATTTGCATTTGTTATTTACATGGCTTGTATTAGTAATAAGTATATGTAAGGAACCATGTTACCTCCGATACACACTATTAGAATTCAGTCTAGAAAGATTTTCATTTGGGGAATGAAGCTCACAGTAACCTAGAAAATCTGATTCTCCTATTTCATTTGAAAAATTCATATTCATTTACAAACTTCAGATTTTCTGGTAGACGTTGCTTCCTTTTGTCATATGGGTGTTATGTTTTATTTAGTGTGGTGATGAATAATAATTCCTTTGTGCCAATTAATGGGGGCAGTTTATGAGCCCTTCAACAATGAAAAAGAGGGGAAACCTACAGAGTCTCCACTGAGAGCCATGGTTTTAACAGCCACTTCACTTCCACATTGGAGTGCTGAAGACCTTGGCATGTCCATGTCTTTCTTTGTGTCGATAAGAGCTACAAACAGATAAAACACCAGTAGTTTGAGATTATTGGTCTGATTATTAATGGCAAGCTTCTTGTGACCTGGAAAATTACCCAGGAGCACATTTTTAATAGGGAAAAAACTTGCAGATGTTCCACTTCCACTGCTCAGACTTAAATATGCTGTGCCCATGGCAAGTCTGAAATTACACAATCAGGGGCTAAAATCTAACCCACTAAACCTTTTCAGCTGTGTTTGATATGAATAGGCCACAGGTGCAGGGGAGGAGCTTTATGGTTCTGTGAGGTTAGTTGAGAAGAATATTTAATAATCCTGTTTTCTTTAATAGGTGCTATTTCAAGTGGTTTTAGGCTGGAAGATTCCCCATTTGTTCCATACGACTTTATGAACAGCAGTAATTCACCAGCCAGTCCTCCAGGATCTGTTGGGGATGGCTGGCCACGTGCCAAATCGCCTAATGGCTCTAGCAGTGTTAACTGGCCACCAGGTAAAATTTGGCATTAGTTAACTCATTGTATGCTATAGATCTATTCAGTAGTGTTTCTTCTGCATTTGTCAGGCATTAGAAGTAAAAATCGCTGTGGCCATGCGTTTAATGGGATCTTATTGGGTCTGTCTTGTTAATGACTTTGTCATATATGGAACTTCCCCATGCTTCGAAATTTTGCCCTGGCGACAGATGTGTAAAAAAGTAGAAGTGCGGGAATTAAATTGAGAGAGAATAAATTAGAAGCTTAGATATGTTGGCATGTAGGTCACGAGTAAGATTTTATAGGGCTTAGACAGGAATTTCCTGTAAAAGGAAATAAGCCAACTTCATGTCTCTACACTTCTTTATTCCTAGAGTTTCGTCCTGGTGAGCCATGGAAAGGTTATCCAAACATCGACCCTGAAACTGACCCTTACGTCACTCCTGGCAGTGTCATAAACAATCTTTCAATTAATACTGTGCGGGAAGTTGACCACCTCAGGGACAGGAACAGTGGTATGTATAAGCGGATCCCAATCCAGCTACCTGGAGAGACGTTTTGTTGAAGGATGAGGATTGCCACTGTCCCAGATTCTCATTTAACATTTGTGACAGTACAGGTTTCGTGGCTAGAATATCCTGAGGCTGCAGCAGAGTTTCTGGGTGCAGGGTAACAATATTACTCGGGGGGGGGGGGGAAACAGGCGAGGCATGTGGGGCACACAGGGTTACATGCCACTGCCCCCCTCATTGTGCCAGCGCAGAGGCTGTGTCGCAGCTCTGCTGATTCTGTAGCTGAATGCTGCCTCCTGGGTCCTAGTGCCAGTTGGGCTCCCCTTCTGTGTGCTGGGAGCCTTCCTGTTTTCTATTCTGTGCAACAGTACGTGCCCGTGGTGTGGGTGGGGGAAATGAGGGAAAGTTGGTCCTGCTTTGAGCAGGGGGTTGGACTAGATGACCTCCTGAGGTCTCTTCCAACCCTGATATTCTATGATTCTATGAAGGGGCGGGCGGGTGAAGGGAGGAAGAAACAATGGGGAAGAAAGGGGGTGTGGAATAGGGCAGGGGGAGGGGAATGTGGGAGTGAGGTTAGGGGGATGGAGAAGGAAAGGGAATAGGGGAATTGCAGGGGGGAAGCGGGAGCCTAGCATGCGGCGTCCCCTCAGCTGCATCTAGGGCTCCCCTGTTAAGCAAGTCCATCAAACCCTCACCTTGACAAGCCCTACTCCCCTACACCTGGACCCCTCCAATGAGCCCCCCACACCCGGACCCCCACCCCACTGATCCCCAACCAGCTGCACTTGGATCCCCACCACATCAAGCCCCACTCCCCCAGCACCTGGATCCCCCCACTGAGCTCCCCCTTCTGAGCCCCATCTCTCCACACCCAGACCCCCCTCCTGAGCCCCAACCACCTTCACCCGGAACACCCGCAACGAGCCTCTGTGCATCCAGATCTCCCACTGAGCCACCCGCTCCTAGATTGCCCCACACAGCAACCTCTCGCCCCACACCTGGATCCCCCCATGCTTGGATCCTCCTGAGTTGAGCCTGCCCACCCGCACCTGGCACACAGGGACAGGGCCCCGAGGTGTTTCTGGAGCAGACTCAGCCCTTGCACTGTCAGGGTCAGGTGCAGCTTCACTGCCGAGTCTCTGTACAGGGGTATGTGGGGGCTTCAGGGTGCTCCTCACTGCCATGCTGGAGCCACATTTATTTATTGACACATAAAGTGTGCAGAACTTTAAAATATTGTGTGCAGAATTTTTAATTTTGTGGCGTAGAATTTTAATTTTTTTGGTGCAGAATTCCCCCGGGAGTACAATATGCAGAGAATGCTAGCAAGTAATTATACATGCTAATATACATGTTATTAGCCCTTTCTAGCGCCCTGAGAAGCAATTGAACATGCGGGGAAGCAAAACCTGGCAGCATTGCAATCACAAGGCTATATCAAGCAGTGGTTATAGTAGTTGAACTATGTTTTCTGGTTACAGTAACTTCTAGATGCTGAACACTTGGGTATTCAAAGCACTTGCCACTCTGTTCACTAGGAGGAGAGGGCTGAATGGAATGGAGGGGTCTCTAGTCTGGCAACGTTAAGGCACATGTGGCCTGGATTTATGATTCATGCCTTCAGTTCTTGTTGCCCTTTCACTGAGAGGACTATTCTTTTGTGTAATTTACATTTTTAATAGGGTCATCCTCATCTTTGAACACCGCGCTGCCTTCAACTAGTGCCTGGTCATCCATTCGTGCCTCCAACTACAATGTTTCCCTCAGCAGTACAGCACAAAGCACTTCAGGTAAGGTCTCTGTATTGCTCAAAGTTCAGAGCCAGCCCTCACTTTGCCTACCCTCTGCACAGTTCACTGAAGCACTGAATAGTAATTAAAAGTAATACAGAAGGTTTCCTCTCAGTGACATTGTCACTAATTTCCAGGATGATGACTTCTGATTTCACTTAAATTTAGCAATTTTCAGCAGAATATTGAAGCCTTCTGAATTTTGAAGCACTTTCACAAACGCCAACTAGATCTTATACCCATGAAGTTCAGGTTGACAGTCAAGGGGACCTTGGTTCACTCCTTGTATCTGAATCTGAGCTATAAATTTTTGAAAGAATTTCATATATTTATCATTAAATTAAAAAGGGGAAGGTTTGTGGTGGACAGTGGCTAATTACCTGTTTATATTTCACACATTCATTTTGATACAATAAGCATGCACGAAGATGTTTGAGAGGAGGAGAAATAGGTGTATAATTATAGGGGCTGCTTTCTAGTCTATGAAAATGGATAAATACTTAGTCATATGCTGTGAGGAAAAGCTTCCCGAAATATGTGAAGATCCATTGAAGTAAGGATTGGATGGACTCTCTACGGTCATTTTATTAATGTTCCCTCTTTACCTCAAAATAAGTTTCACAGATTAATACAGCATGTCCAGTTCCTCACTAGCTACTTCTGTATAGTTAGGCTTGGAAAGCTTGGATTTTTATTGGTAAATACCAGTAAACTTCTGTTTTTTTTTCCCCCACACACACAAACAGATAACAAAAAAATACTACTTTCCCTGTTTGTAAATTTTGATAAAAGTAAGAGAAATGCTGCGTGAAAATTGTTAGTTTGACTTAATGCTATTTACATTGTCAGCATCATATGTCAAAAGATACAATGTGTATTAATGGTTATAAAGCTTTTAACTTTTTGAACCTGAACATTACTATCATTATATAATTTTCTGACCCCCTGTAATTTCCCAAAACTGAAATTTTAAATAGAATAAAATATAAAAATGCTTAAAAATAAACATTATCCATCAATTATAAAAAAAATCGAATTCTGCCAAAAACCAAATTCTGCTAAGCCTATGTATGGCTTGTCTCTGAGAATCGCTAGCGATGGTATCACAACTTCCCTTTGCATCTTGTACCAGTGCCTGATTATTTGTAGTGACTGGCAGTCCTAGAAATGTTGTGACTAAATCCTGTATGAAAACTGTCATTGCTCTTCATCTTTCTTTTAGTAGCCAGAAACAGTGATTCCAAATCAACGTGGTCTCCTGGTTCAGTCACTAACACCTC